>NC_037689.1:131554604-131726290 GCF_003255815.1 Theropithecus gelada
TTGTTCTTTTTTTTTTTTTTTTTTTTAATTTATTTATTATTATTATACTGTAAGTTGTAGGGTACATGTGCATAACGTGCAGGTTTGTTACATATGTATACTTGTGCCTTGTTGGTCTGCTGCACCCATAAGATTGTTTTCTAGCTAACAGTTAGCCTCGCATTTTTTTTTTTTTTTATTATGGGGGTCCAAGATGAGAGAGGAAGCAGTGGGAGAAGAAAGGAGATGGGTGGGTAACAAAGATCAACTTCCCCTTTTCATACCCAAGTAGAGGAGGCTGGGGAGACAACACATATTGATGTAGCAAGTCCACACTCATAGACTTAGAGGAGCTGTCTGCCCATTAAGTAATGGAGAGTCAAGGAAAACCATTTCCAAATATTAGTACTGACCAGCCTCCAGAGGTAGTGGTCTCCATTCCTGCTGCCAGAAGTACACCAGTAGAGGCTGGGGTGGGGATAGGATGTTTCTCCCAACTTTACATTCTATGCATCTCTTAATAGAGACATCAGGGTGAACCGCCTTTACCTTACCCCATCAGTAGTCATACCTCAATCCCTCAGGTGCCACCAACTGTGTGTGTGAGATTCTAGAGAGAGAGATCTTTGCATTCTCCATGAGGGTAAAGTTTGCTGGGCAGGATTCTTTAAATCACATCACAAATGTCTTTTCATCTTAAAGGAACAAACTGTTTCTAAGGACTTTAGCACGTTGTTTATGAGTCAGTGAATACTGCTAATAACAAATGGGTCTTATCTATTCATGAAAGCAAGTCTCTGAGTATCTCTCTTGGGAACCACTGTGAGCAGTTAGTTTGAGTTATGGTACACATAGACTTCAACTAATAAAAGGGCATGTTTTAAAACATTCCAGAATTCCAACCTGTCACTAATTCAGATTGGTCTGCCTGCCCCCACCCCCATTAGTCCAAATAGATGAGATTTTGCTGAGGCAGATTTTCAAGTAGTTTGCAAATGGTAAACACAAAGAGGGGATCTCTTTCTCTCTCTGCCTCTCTCTCTCTATCTCTGAAACATATCACTTGACATCTTACTATTAGGATCAATCGGTGACAATTTCTCTCGATTTATTATTTACCTTGTTTCTCACTACAAAGTTAGATTACAACAAGAATGGACACTGACTTTCTTGCTTAGTGCTCAACGGCTTTGTTTTCCTTACACTGACTCTCTTTTGTTATCACGAAGTCATTATTAGGCTAATGTAAAATTGAATTAGCTTACATTCAACATGTACAGGAAGCACAAATATTCATCAGTGGGATGGCTTAGAAGGATCCTAGAAATGAAATCAGTATCTCAAAGAGATATCAGCACACCCATGTTTGTGCAGCATTATACACAACAGCGAAAACGCGAAAACAACCTAAGCATGCATTGAAGGATGAATGGATAAAGAAAATCTCATATATATATGAGATTGTATACATATATATGTGTGTGTGTATATATATACATACACACACACACACACACACACACACACACACACACACAATGAAATATTATTCAGCCTTAAAAAAGGAGATCCTGCCATTTGCCACGGCATGGATGAACCTGGAGAACATTATGTCAAGTGAAATAAGCCAGACACAGAAAGACAAATATTGTATGATGGCATTTATATGTGGAATCTAAAACAGTTGAACTCATGGAAGCAGAGAATAGAACAATGATTGCCAGAGGTTGGGGGTTGGGGAAATGGGGAGATGTTGTTCAAAGGGTACAAACCTTCAGTTATAAAATGAACAAGCTCTGGGAATCTAATGTACAGCCTGGTACCTATAGTTAATAATAGACTGGATTGTTTACTTGAAATTTGGTAAAAGGGCAGATTTTAAGTGTCCTCACCCTACCTCCCCACACAGAATGGCAATTACAGGTAGTGATGGATGTGTTAATTTGGCTTCAGTAATCAGTACACAATGTAAATGTATATCAAATCCTCACGTTGTACACCTTGAATACATACTTTTTTTAATTTGTCAATTAAGTTTTTTTCTAAAACTTTTTTTAAAAAGGAAGTATCCTAGAAGATGCTCTGGCCAGTCACTCTCTTGGAAACATCCCTCGGTTGCAATACCTGTTATGTGCTACTTTTGAATATTTTCCAAGATCATCAAGCTATAAGCCACATGCTAAAGGAAATATAGCTATGATCTATTTGAGGGACATGTGTAAAGAGAATATTTAAATGATAATCTAGTTTTTCAAATCAGACAAAGAGCGCTTCAGCTGTAAAGGCCTGTAGAAGTCCATCACACCGAAGGTTCCAGCTTGTGTGGAATGGTTAGTTTCTAAGGAAGATATCAAGCTAGGTTCAGAAACTATAAAAGGTCTTTGACTTCAGATAGAAAGACAGATAGATAGATAGATAGATAGATAGATAGATAGATAGATAGATAGACAGACAGTTGCATTTGCTTTCTTCATCACAGAAATTATGACTTGCTGTTGAGAAAACATTTTGAGAGACCCAGGAATAAAAATAGAAACAGAGATGCAGCTCTGGTTTTCATTCTCATCAATAGAGAGGGAATGTCAAGGCTGTGGTAATATGAACTTCCCTGGCTTGCAGCAGGTAAGAAATGCAACTGAGAGTCTGAGGCAGTTTAGTGCTAGGAGGAAGATATTCTGAACTGGGCTTTGCAGCCCAAATACTTTCTCATCCCTCACCTCCCAGCATGCATCTCTTGAAATAAGCTTTCAAAGCTTCTCAGGCAGTTTGTAAAAACAAAGGGATTCCTCTTCCAAGAAGTTTCCGGCCTGGGATGACACAGGTAGTACAGAAATGTTCCGTTGTCAAGCAACCAAATATGTGCATTAACTGAGGAATAGAAGAGCATCAGCATTTTAGCTTCAAAGGCAAATTCAATGAATTTGAGATGCACAATCTTACAACTAAGACTTCAAAAAGAATTTTCAAAGTACAAGTAGATAGATCTAAGTCAGTAGAAGAGGGCTCAAATAAATGCAGAATCAAAGATGCTGTGGCCAAAACAAGTGTGAGTGAATCTTAGGGAGGCACTTTTCTTATTGAAATGGTTCTTTTTATTTGTACGGTTGAAATGGGCCACCTCCTTTATGAAGCCTTTCCTGTTCCTCACTCTTTACCTGGCTACAGTGGGCTACTCCTATCTTTAGGTCTCACTATGCCCCAAACATACTCCATCATGTCACCTGTGACAATTGATTGTATCTTTTTGTTTTCATGTCTGTGTGCCCCACTAGACTTTAAGTACCTTGAGGACAGAGTCTTATTTATTTGTGTGTATGCACCCTAGCTCAATACCTGGTACATAGTAGGTGTTCAATAAACTTTCTAGAATGGATGATATCCCATGATTCCTTATGATGAAAAGAGCAACAGCTAAACAAATGTTCCTATTAGAGTTATGTTAAGCAAATTTAGGGCTCTGCAGACAAAAGAGAACTGTAAATTCCCAGCTCCTAAATCAAAGGTTGAAGGCTTGCCCCACCCTAGCCATAGCTCCTTGATATGGCTCCCGATTAATAATCTGTTACATCCTCAAAAGAGGTCATTTTAAGGTAACCCAGTAGAGCTCCCATGACCTCTTGACCTTGTTATATCGCCAAAAAGGAGCTAACTTTTGGTCAAAGGATGGCAGAGTACTTTCCTGTGATTCACGTATTACCCAGAAACCTCTGGTTTCCTGGAATTCATAATAAAAGTTCCAAATCTCCAGCAATAACGCCTCAACCCCACAATTCTTGCTAACACAGCAGAGTAACACTTGGATTCTATACCAGGCCTACTGACCTTTTGCTAATTGCAGAATAAACAGATCTCCAGTTTAGAGGGGACTTCTCCTTTTATGGGCTCCCTGCAGTGTAGGCACTGCTTGAATGGTATTTATTTCTGCCATATTTGCTTTCCAACACTTGTTCAGAGCAGGGGGCAGGTGTCTGGGAATGGAAGAAATAGAGACTGGAATAAGAGGAGAAAAGCAGGTGCCCCAACATCCTGAATGAAGTGCCCAGCTTATTCTTCATAAGAAGCTGAGGTCCTAGGAAGATGTGTGCAAATGAAATTTTATTTTAAAAAACTATCAAGTATTTCTGAGCCCTTACTCTTATGCCTAGCCCTGCCTCCACATAATTCACTGTCCAGTAGGGAAAACAGACACGTAAAAAGTGATAAGCACTGTTACAGACACAAAGGCTGGGGAAGCCCAGGGGATAGATAACTGTTCTCCACTGGTCAGTGCTAGTGATTGGCCCAGAAATATGGCAGGGAAAGACTGCGGTAGCACCATGAAGATGCTGCCACAGGTCGTGGGGCTCCTTCTCAGTTCTGCACGTTTAGAAACTTAATTTTATGTGTTGCTGTAGGACTAATCAGACTCCAAGGGATTGACCCATGATAAATCAAAAAGATATACGTTCATATAAATGATAAACTAGGGGCTGGGCGCCATGGCTCATGCCTGTAATCCCAGCACTTTGGGAGGCAGAGACAGGCAGATCACTTGAGCCCAGAAGTTTGAGACCAGTCAAAGCAACATAGTGAAACCCCGTCTCTACCAAAAACACAAAAATTAGCGAGGCCTGGTGGCACACACCTGTAGTTCAGCTACCTGAAAGGCTGAGGCGGGAAGATCGCTTGAGCCCGGGAGGTCGAGGCTGCAGTGAACCGTGATGGCACCACTGCACTCCAGCCTGGGTGACAGAGCAAGACCTTGTCATAAATAAATAAATAAATAAATAAATAAACAAACAAACTAACTAAAAATTATTTACTATATATTTACTATATGCCAAGAGATGTTCTAAGTACTTTACATGAATTATCTCACATTCATGGCAACACTGTGAGTAAAGTAGTATCATCACCTTCATTTTTTAAATAAACAGAGGCTCTGAAAGGTTATGACTTGCCCAAGCTGGTCAAGTTGGGATTCTTATATAAAGTATGTCTGATTCTAATACCAGTGTCCTTAACACCTACACTCACAGCCCCTCATTGCTTTATACTGAAAAACAGAGCTGCTGGCTACTTTGTGTATTCTTTCCCCAAGAAGGAAGATGATGGAAACTGAGTGAGATCCTGAAGATTGCTTAATGAGTGCCAAAATCAGAACAAAGAGCTCAATAAATATCATACATGAATGAATACTTTAGAGTCCTCAAACTATGCTAGCCTAGTGAATTAGACTCCTTCATCCCTTCACCATAGATCCCAGACATTAAGTTGACCAGTCAGGATACTCTTTCCCCCTCAAAACCCCAATGGTTAAGTTGAACTCTGGGTTGCTGCTTTTTCTGGCCTTAAATACACATAATAGGGCCCTGCTTGAACCCTAGTCTGTGACTAGGATCTTAAATACTATCCTTACTCAGTTTTTGCCAGCTCTTTTCTGAAAGCTGAATCCTGTTCTCCCAAAATCCTACCCCATTGCCCTAGGGTGTTCCTTCTACCAGACTGGTCCTCCTAGAACTAATGATACTCAGACTTATACCTGAGTTACCTATGTCCTTTGGACCACTCCACTATCCTAATCAAAGTTCATTAATGTATTGATCTAACTAACCTTTACTGGGTACCTAGAATGTTCCAATCTCTGCGCTAGGGGCTTAGGATATAGTTTAAAAACACCAAGGTTTATCCATCAAGGTCTGGACAGGAAACAGATGGCACACTCAAACTGAGTAATCTGGGGAGCATTTCATAAAGAGCCTATTTAGAAAAGTGTGGGTAGAGTATAGGAACAAGAGATGGGGTCGCACCCTAGAGATAGTAACAGCAGGGAGCCATTACCCTTCTAGGCCTGAAGGGCCAAGAAGAGGGAACAGTATGAAGAGAGTGGCTTTATAAGAGCTGTGGTCTTCAGTAGAGGGACACAGCCACTGCCAATACTTGGCCCATCAAGAAAGAGCCTGGGGAATAAACAGTCCAACTGCATTCTCTTCCTACCTACCAATCTCCATTTGGTGCCAAACATAATCAGGGGTCAGAAAGCAAGGGAGCCCATTAATGTAATCCATACAGGTCAGCCTGCAGTGGCACAGGGCAGGCTGAAGAGTGGTTCTGAATATCCAGTAACACTATGCAATGGGATGATTCACTTCCTAGCCCCAATCTGCCCCACTCATGATTCTTTCTACTTCCCCCCTCCTCCTTAACTCATACTGCCAAAGACTCAGCTTGTTATCATGCCACATGAGTCATCCCAGTCTTAAAATTAAGTGAGCTCCCCATAGATCCCATGACTAATTACTCACAAAACCAGACTACAGATCTGAACTTCTAAATCTCAATCCAAAGTGTTTTCTCCTATAGTGCCTTATTCTCTGTAAGGTGGTGAAGTGCTAGTATAAGGCTGATGATGATGATGATAGCTGTCATCTGTTGAATTCTTATGATTTGCCAGAAACTGTAGTAAGTGTTTTGCATATAATGCCTCACTCTGAGAATAGTGTGGCTTCCTCAAGTGTCTAATACTCAGGCAGGAAAAAACCTGATTTCCAGGGGTGAAGTGAGAATAAAGACCAACTTCTTAACAGATAGCAGAACATTTTTATGGGTCCCATTTCCATTCTGCCTCTGTCACCCTTGAATTGCCATGTACCAGATGCAAAGAGGATGTAGTTAACACATTCTAATAATGGGCTGTAGGAAGAGAGCTGCTTTTATGGAACGCCCTCCTGCTGCCACTTTGGCTTCTGTTGCAGAGGCTGCTGAGTGTGCTAAATGCTCTCCAAATGCCCAAGGGGCACCCTCAAGATTTGAACATGCAACCAGAGGAGCTTAATTATGGTTCCTGAGAACTAGAATGATTCCATTTACAGCCATTAAGTCCTGAAAGGCAAGGTAGGTGTTTGGGGGAAAACTCAAACTGCTCCTAAGGGTCAAAGCCATTTCATCAGTGATTTGATACATCCATCTAGCACAGCTCCCCACAAAAATTACAGAATCTGGAAGGAACCCAGCGTCTCTACTTGCCAGACCTTCCTTGGGGAGCTGAACATAAGCAGAGTAGGCACTCCCACACATATGCAGAGCAGTTTACCTTTGTTCACCAAATGCGTACCTAACAGTATGTAATCTCCATTAGATTAGAGATTTTTGTCTGCTCCTCTCATCTCCGGTACTGCATTTCTAGTACCCAGGTGCTTGGTGTTTAGTTGGTGCTCAATAAATACTTGTTAAATGAATAGATCAATGAAGTGGGAGGTTTCCTCTGCTGCCCAGAGACTCCGTAAAAACTCCTGATGTTATCTCTCTTTTTTTTTTTTTTTGATATGGAATCTCACTCAATTGTCCAGGTTGGAATGCAGTGGTGTGATCTTGGCTCACTGCAACCTCCACCTCCCGGGTTCAAGCGATTCTCCTGCCTCAGCCTCCTGAGTAGCTGGGATTACAGGCACGTGCCACCAAGCCTGGCTAATTTTTGTATTTTTAGTAGAGGCAGGGCTTCACCATGTTGGCCAGGCTGGTCTCAAACTCCTGACCTCAGATAATCCACCCGCCTCGACCTCCCAAAGTGTTGGGATTACAGGCGTGAGCCACTGTGCCTGGCCTCCTGATGTTATCTCAATTGGATATTTCTCTGGGCCTCCAGAGGATACTGTCCTTCCATTGTCTCTCATACTGGAGTTTAGAAGTTTATCTTTCTCCTAGCATTTTTTCCAATCGTAGTTGAAATGAGTCTTTTCCTAGCATGGGTTCAGACTAAAGCTATTCAGTTAGGTAGAATAAATATCTTTAGAACACTTTTGGCCAGGCGCAGTGGCTCACGCCTGTAATCCTAGCACTTTGGGAAGCTGAGGCAGGTGGATCACCTGAGGACTGGAGTTCGAGACCAGCCTGGTCAGTATGGTGAAACCCCAGCTCTACTAAAAGTACAAAAATTAGCCAGGCTTGGTGGTGGGTGCCTGTAATCCCAGCTACTTGGCAGGCTGAGGCAGAAGAATCTCTTGAACCTGAGGGACAGAGATTGCAGTGAGCCGAGATCAGGCCATTGCACTCTAGCCTAGGCAACAAGAGCGAAACTCCGAAAAATAAAAATAAAATAAAACAGAACACTTTTTAAAATGTAGAGATTTACCTCTTTGCATTTGGATATCTTAGTGTTACAGTTGAGTTTGAAAGATTCTTGGGAACGAGATAACAGGCCTAGGCCTCGCTTGACACACAGTGCCAAAGTTAATGTTAACTGTTTCTGTGAACATTAACTGTTTCGCACTAGTGAGCTTTTCATTATTCCACTGTTGCCCCAGCTCCTGACCTTAAGCGGTCTGCCTGTCTCAGCCTCCCAAAGTGCTGGTGGCATGAGCCACCGCACCCAGCAACACAGTAAATATTTTAGGCACCATCTTTTTTTTTTTTTTTAATATACTTCAAGTTCTAGGGTACATGTGCACAATGTGCAGGTTTGATACACAGGTATACATGTGCCATGTTGGTTTGCTGCACCCATCAACTCATCATTTACATTAGGTATTTCTCCTAATGCTATCCCTCCCCCAGCCCCCCATCCCCCAGCAGACCTGGGTGTGTGATGTTCTCTGCGCTGTGTCCAAGTGATCTTATTGTTCAATTCCCACTAATGAGTGAGAACATGCGGTGTTTGGTTTTCTGTCCTTGTGATAGTTTGCTGAGAATGATGGTTTCCAGCTTCATCCATGTCCCTGCAAAGGACATGAACTTATCCGTTTTTATGGCTGCATAGTATTCCATGGTGTATATGTGCTACATTTTCTTAATCCAGTCTATCACTGATGGACATTTGGGTTGGTTCCAAGTCTTTGCTATTGAGGCACCATCTTAAAGGAAGACCAGTGGTGACGGTGATGACAAGCAACAAATTCTACTCTTTGGGATCTAAACAGTAATTTGTATGGGTTCTGTGGCCATTCATTTAAAAAACATTTATTGAAACACGTACCATGTGCCACATACGGGGGATACAATGGTGAATAAACTGATATCTGCTGTCAAGGAATTCAGTCTCTCCAGGGAACAGACAATAAAATAATTACAATACTATCTAATAATTGTTATGAGAGGGCAGGCACTGAGGACCATGAGAGACAGAGGAGGGACATCTAATTTACACTGGGAGGTCAGGGAATGCTTCCCAAAAGAGGTGAGAATTTAATGGTGTTTTGAAGGGCAAGTGGGTATGAGTCTGATGAAAAAGGGGGAGAAAGGCATTCCAAGCACATTTTGGATGCATACAAGTAAAACCAGCATGATGCTTCCAAAGTAGTTAATACAGTTTATTGCTGATATTTGGGGCTGGATAATTCTTTGTTGTGGGAGGCTGTGTATTGTAGCATGTTTACCAGCAGTATCCCTGAATTCTACCCACTAAATGTCAGTAGCACCTTACTTCTCTGAGTTGTGACAACCAAAAATATCACCAGCATTGCGAGATGTTCTCTAGGAGACAAAATTGCCCCCAGTTGAGAAATAGAGCCAAAGGTATGTGTGAGAAAGTGATGAAAAACAAGGTTGGAAAGCCAGTCAGGGTCCAGGTCATGGGAGTCATGTGTGCTGTGATAAGAATTTTGGACTTTATCCTAAAGATCACAAGGACCCCTTGAAGGATTTCAAACAAGAGGATAATGTACTCAGATGTGTGTTAGGAATATCACTCTAGCAGCAGTATAGAGTATAAGTTTGAAGGGGTTGTGTGGCAAGACTAGAAACAGGGTGCTGAGTTAGGAGACTCTTGAAATCATCTATAAAAGAAGATGAGAGGCAGTGTTAAGGCAATAGCAGTGGGAATGGAGCAAAGGAAGAAGGTTTAAGAGATATTAGGAAAAGCCAAATGCTTAGGAGTTAGTGATTTAAGGATGTTAGGGAATAAGGAAAAAAGTGTGACTCTCAGATTTGTAATTTCTTCCTTTCTTCCTTCCTTCCTTCCTTCTTTCCTTCCTTCTTTCTTTCCTTCCTTCTTTCCTTCCTTCCTTTCTTTCTTCCTTCCTTTCTTTATTTTTTTTTTTGATGGAGTTTCGCTTTTGTTGCCCAGGCTGGCATGCAGTGGTGCGATCTTGGCTCACTGCAACCTCCACCTCCTGGGTTCAAGCAATTCTCCTGTCTCAGCCTCCCAAGCAACTGGAACTACAGGCATGCACCACCATGCCCAGCTATTTTTTTTTTTTTTTTTGGTATTTTTAGTAGAGATGGGGTTTCACCATGTTGGCCAGTCTGGTTTCAAACTCCTGACCTCAGGTGATCCACCCGCCTTGGCCTTCCAGTGCTGGGATTACAGGCATGAGCCACCATGCCCAGCCTCTTTTTCTTTTCTCTCTCTTTTTTTTTTTTTTTTTTTTGAGACAGGGTGTCACTCTGTCACCCAGGCTGGAGTGCAAAAGTGTAATCATGGCTCCCTGCAGCCTTGAACTCCTGGGCTCAAGCAATCCTCCCGCCTCAACCTCCTGAGTAGCTAGGACCACAAGTGTGCACTACTACCCCAGCTAATTTATTTAACATTTTTTTGAAAAAACTTGGGGTCTCACTATGTTGGCCAGGCTGGTCTTGAATGCCTGAGCTTGAGTGACCCTCCCACCTCAGCCTCCCAAAGTGCTGGGATTATAGACATAAGCCACTGTGCCTGGCCTCTAGTATCAATAATAGCATAAATTATGGGACCATTCACAGATAAAGAGAACATGACAAGTCTCCACAGATTTGAGGAGAACCACACATTTTGTAAGGAACATGGTGAGTTTGAGCTACTATGGGACTTTCGAGTGAAAATGTCAGTAGGGAATTTTCTCTACTCGTGGGGATTAAGCAGAGGGTCATTGGAGCCAGTAGGGTAGAAAGGTATTAAACTGCTTCAGAGCCTTCTCTCGCTTTCATTCATTTAATAAGCATTTACTAGGTGCCAGCGCCTAGGCTGGGTGCAAGGGATACAAAGTAAGACAAAGCTCCTGCCTTTAAGGTTCTCACAATCCACAGAGGGACACAGACAAGTCAATATGCAATAATGTAGTTTGACAAGTGTTATGGTGGATGTATGTACAGTGCTATGAAGACAAGAGAGGAAGGACATCTAATGGAATGAGTGTAAAGGAGAAAGGAAGGGAAAGCTTACTGGTAGGAGCAATATGACAGAGAGGTGGAGAACTACAGTGGCCCTGAGAACACCATGCAAGCCTCCAACTATGGCAGGGTTTCTCAACCTTGTCACTATTGACACTTTGGACCAGATTATTCTTGATTATTCTTTGATGTGGGGAGCTGGCCTGTGCATTGTAGGATACTGAGCAGTATCCCTGGCCTCTACTCATTGGATGCCAGGAGCCATCCTCTCCCTACTTGGGACAAGCAAAAGTGTCTCTGGCTGTTGCCAACTGTCCCCTGGGGGGACAAAATCAGCTGGTTGAGAACCACTAAATTACAGGATCATCACTGATCAAGAGCCCCAACTGCTGTGATCTGAAATTCATCACCGTTTTTGTACAATGCCACACTTTCCATGGGCTATTTCTAGCCAAGGGACTGAGCACAGCAGGAACACTAAGGCAGTACTATTGTGGGGAGATGCAGAGTTTAGCTTAAGGACTTAACCTTAGCAAACCTTTCTTTGACTGCATGACAGGCTAGGATGCCCCCACCCACCATTTCTTTCTTCCTCCTTCACCAAGGGTCAGACTTACATCAGTCTGATGGCTGTCTCCGCCTTCTCTGGCTCCCCCAACCATTTGCTCTCATACTGATATTTCCTTTACTGAAATCCTTGAACATTTAATTCCTTTTTGCTTTCTGCTTCTCAGAGGACCCAAACTAACATTAGAGGTTAGAATCTGAAATCAGAAACATCAGAATTTAAATCCTGGTTCCCCTTATTAGCTGTGCAGCCTTAAGCAAGTTACCATACTTCTCTAAGCCTCAGTTCACTCATATGTAAAATGAGGGTAATGGCATCCACCTTAGAAGGTTGTTATGAGCATTAAATGAACTACTGGATTTAAGATATTTAGCGTGGTGCTGGATAGCAAGTAAGAACTCAGGAAGTTCCAACTCTTAGTAAAGGATGGATATGTGGGGAAAGAGGTGCTATGAGTAGAGTGATACCATGATACACAGGCATGATGTGAGAAATACCATAGAAAGATTGGAAGGAATGTAAAATGTTACAAGCATTTTGGTATTGCTGGAACAAAGTGCAAAGCAGGAAGTGATGAGAAATCATATGAGAGGTAGGCAGGTCCCAAACTGAACAATTCCAACCACTTCAAACTTTTTTTTTCTTTTTTTTCTTTTCCTTCTTTCTTTCTTTCTTTTTTTTTTTTTTTTTTTTTTTTTTTTTGAGACAGAGTCTAACCCTCTGTCACCCAGGTTGGGGTGCAGTGGCGCAATCTCGGCTCATTGCAACCTCTGCCTCCTGGGTTCAAGCAATTCTCCTGCCTCAGCTTCCTGAGTAGCTGGGATTATAGGTGCCTGCCACCACACCTGGCTAATTTTTGTATTTTTGGTAGAGACGGGTTTTACCATGTTGGCCAGGCTGGTCTTGAACTTGTGACCTCAGGTGATCCACCTACCTCACCTCAGCCTCCCAAAGTGCTGGGATTACAGGTGTGAGCCACTGTGCCTGCCCCCCTTCTACCTTTGTTGAATGCAAGTTATATTATTCTATCCTTTTATCATCTCCTTTGAGCCTTCTTCAACTTCGCTACATCTGCCTTTAAGCTGAAAACCCAAACCTTCACACAAAAGCCATCCAAATTCTCTAATTCGAATGGGACTGACTAGTTTGGAGAGAGACTAACGGGCTTGTTGCTTCACAGTTCCTCCCCTCAGGATTCCAATTTATGCAGCCTTGAATGGGGATTACTTGGAGGGAAAAAGATCTAATCACTACTTGGCCCTTGCCCTGAAAACTCTTTCATTCAATCCAAAAACATTAACAGGGACCACTTTTTCCCTAAGGAGAGTTAATCATTACTCCAACCTCCTACTCTGTGCTCTCCCCTCCCCCCAGCACACACATGCAAGAATCATCATGCCCATGAGCATGAGAATTGAAAATCAAGCGATAATGTGACCGATGTGTGGATGTTGTGCCAGCTAAAGACCTGAATTCAAATCTCAGCTCCACCATTGAAGGGCTATGCAATCTTAGGCAAGTCAGCCTCTAGACCTCAATTTTCTGTTCTATATAATGGGAGCAAGAAATCATGCCCTGGGTGAGAAAGCATTCTGAAAACTACAAAACATTTGACCAGTTATTATTATTCAACTTGTGTCATTAAAGGAGTCTAAAACTACCTCTCTGATGCCTTTCAGAGTGTTCTATGCACTCCCTGATACCCTTGCCCAGGCAACAGATGTGAAGCAATTGAACTGGTCTTATACATAGGCAGAGAAACAGCTGCCCAAAGCTTCTCTGAGTAAAACAAAACAAAAGAATAGGCAGGCCGGGTGCGGTGGCTCATGTCTGTAATCCCAGCACTTTGGGAGGCTGAGGTGGGCAGATCACCTGAGGTCAGGAGTTCGAGACCAGCCTGGTCAACATGGTGAAACCCCGTTTCTACTAACAATACAAAAATTAGCTGGGTGTGGTGGTGGGCGCCTGCAATCCCAGCTACTTGGGAGGCTGAGGCAGGAGAATCGCTTGAACCCAGGAGGTGAAGGTTGCAGTGAGCTGAGATCACACCATTGCACTCCAGCCTAGGCGACAGATCAAGAGCTCAAAAAAAAAAAAAAAAAAAAAAAAAAAAAAAAAAAAGATAAGCAAAAAAGGGCTGGTGAAGCCAAGCTCTGAACTGGGTTTCTCATTCAGCTTTGCAAAACTTAAATTTATCTTCCTATTTCCTAAACCCACTTCTGAGGTTTAGCTACTCTATTCTTATTTCCCCTACTTTACCTGGCTTAGAAGTTCACCCCTTTAGGGCTAAAATCAGTCTCTATATTTTTGTCTACTTGTTTACTGTCTGTCACCTATATTATAAATGTAAGCTCCATGAGAACAGATTTTTTTTTTTTTTGGTTTGGGTTTTTTTATTTTTGACTGTTAAATTCATTAATATATTTCCAGTACTTTTCGTCATGTATGACACGTAGTAGGCATTCAGTAAATCTCTTAATGAATGGATGGATGAATAAATGAATGCATTGGTGAACATCTATAGCGGCTTCCTTGCTTAGATTCCATCCCCCAGTCTCTCCAATCCTGTATGCACCCTCCTATCGAGCTTTACCTGGGTAGTAGGAAGAGTAAGGGGATATAGACTTTGAAAAGGTGGTGAAGGAGCATGAGCTCCACCCACAGGAGTGGAAGAGTAATAGTGAGAGGTCTTAAAATGTCTAGAACCATCTTTAAAAGTATATTAGAAGTGATAAAACATGAGTAGACTTTCCCAGTGTTTTCTGTGGAAAGCTAATCCTACAAATACTTTTCAATAAAAGGGTTCTGTGGTCAAGTAAGTTTGAGAAACACTGCATGATTAACTCCACACTCAGTGCACACAAAGATTTGCAGTGTATATTAGCATATTAAAGGCTCTGGGATGTCAGATAGTAAAAAAACTAGTTTAATTACGGAACCCTGTTATCATATAATACCTGCCGTAAATATTTTAGAAAATACTAGTCTAGGACATAACCATGATGAGAATGTTACCAGATTTCTAAAAGCTTGAAATCACTTCCCCAGATTTGTTTTTTTTTTTTTTTTTTTAGAAATTACTTTCCTTTTGCCTACTTCCTTTTAGTCATTGCCAGCAAAATCTTTAAAACAAAATAGAGCTTTAAGGGCAAAGAGCTTGAGTGCCCTGAGGGAGGTACTAAAATTGGGGTTGGGTAAAAGACTTGAGAGATGGGCTCAGGCAAAGAGAAACTCAAGGAGAAAAATCAGGTAGTGGGATCTATGAGAAAAGGAAAAAATCAAGCTTCTTATGAATCATCCTTTCAATGACTATAATCAGTCTTTTTCTTCCCACACTCCACTGAAATTGCACTCACCAATGGACTCCTTATTGCAAAACCCAATGGGCATTTTTTCAGTCCTTAGCTCTCAGATGTATCTGATGCACTGTTCTCTTTTTGTTGCCCAGGCTGGAGTGCAATGGTGTGATCTTGGCTCACTGCAACCTCCACCTCCCGGGTTCAAGCAATTCTCCTGGCTTAGCCTCCCAAGCAGCTAGGATTACAGGCACCCACCACCACACCCGGCTAATTTTTGTATTTTTAGAGACGGGGTTTCACCATGTTGGCCAGGCTGGTTTTTAACTCCTGACCTCAGGTGATCCACCCGCCTCGGCCTCCCAAAGTTCTGAAATTACAGGTGTGAGCCACCGTGTCCGGCCCCCTTCCTCATTCTTGAAAAACTCTCTCATTGGGCTTCAATAAGACCATACCCTCCTGTTTTTTGTCTTACTTCTCTGGCTCCTCTAGCTCTGTCTCCTCATATCTGCCAATCCTTAAGGTGTTCACTGGGGTGTTCACTGGGTCTGTGTCCTAGGCCCCATTCTCTTCTCACCTGACACATCATCCTGAACACTGTCATCTACTTCCACAGTTTCTAAATGCCATGTATAGACTGATAACTCCCCAAAATCTGTATTTATAGCATGGCCTTTTCTCTTTTTCAGATCACTATATCCAACTTTCTATTAAACATCTAGACTTGAATGTCCCATGGGTACCAACATGCCTGAAGCTGAACTCATCCTCCTTCTTTGATCTCAGAAGATATCACCATCATCAACCCAGCTGCCCAAGTGAAAATTCTGGGAGTCAACCTCTATTCCTTCTTTCTCCCCCTTCACATTCAGTCAGTCATCAAGTCCTGCCAATTAATTCTCCTAAAAATTTTTAAAATCCATTCACTTCTCTCCATCCTCATTGCAAATGCCATTCTTACTTCAGGCCCCCAAGTTCAGACCAACTTACTGAACTCCCTGCCTCTAATCTTGCCACCCTCTCTCATCTCCAATTCAATTGGTCACATTGCAAAAGAATGCCATTGATTTTTTTCCACACAGATCTGATCTTATCACCTTTGTTTAAAACACTTCAAAGGCCTTCAAGAAAAAAATTAAACTCTTTAACATGGTTTTCAAGGCCCTTCATAATCAGATCTTGCTTTGACAGTTCTGTGTAATGATTAGACTTGAGCAAGACTGGCTGGGTTCAAATCTCAGCTTTAACGCTTTTAGTAGCTGTGTATCTTTGAGCAAGTTAACCTCCCTGTACTTGAGTTTTCTGATGTATAAAATGAAGTAATTACAATGCCTACCTTCCGGGGTTGTTGTTTTTTGTTTGTTTTTGTTTTTTTTCTTTATAGAGTCTCACTCTGTCACCCAGGCTGCAGTGCAGTGACTCACTCTTGACTCACTGCAACTTCCGCCTACCAGGTTCACGCGATTCTCCTGCCTTAGCCTCCCACATAGCTGGGATTACAAGCACCCACCACTATGCCTGGCTAATTTTTGTATTTTCAGTAGAGTCAGGGTTTCACCATGTTGGCCAGGCTGGTCTTGAACTCCTGACCTCAAGTGGTCCACCCACCCCGGCCTCCCAAAGTGCTGAGATTACAGGTCTGAGCCACGGCGCCCTGCCAATATTAGCTTTTAGTAGTAGTATTCTCTCTTTAACTTTATCTCTTGCTTCTCTCTCTCTGTCCCCCCCTTCTCTAGCCACATAATATGTTTTTTTTTTAAATTTCTACAGCATGCCATATTCTCTTATTTAACTGTAAAATTCAATGGCTTTTAGTATATTTACAGAATTGTGCATTCATCACCACAATCAATTTTAGAACATTTTCATTACCCCAAAAAGAAGCCTCACACCCCTTAGCCTTAGGCAACCATTAATCTACTTTCTGTCTCCAAGGATTTGCCTATTCTGGACTTTTCATATACCTGGAATCATACAATATGTGGTCTTTTGTGTCTGACTTCCCTTCACTTGGCATAATGTTTTCAAGGTTTATCCATGTTGTAGCATGGATCAGTGCTTCATCCTTTTTATGGCCACACCATGTTCTCTTTCATCGCCCAGCCTTTGTACAGGGAATCCTTCTGTCAGTAATCCATCCCTTTTCTCCACCCCCTACTCACATGATTAAGTCTCATTCAAACTTCAGCCCTGTAGTTTAGATGGAATGACAAGACTTCCTCCTGGAAGCCTTTGATGATCACCTTCTCCCATCCCCACCCCACCTAGAACTGTTTAAGTAAGCTTTCTAGGTGCTCCCCCCAGTATCCTGTATGTCCCCTATTGCTTATTTATTTATCTGTCTTTCTCCTCAACTGCTGGCTGAACAACAACTGCAGCCATATTTATATACTGTTCATATCCAGTACCTAGCAGAGGATGTGGCAACCACTAGGCACTCAATTACTTTGCTGAATTATGAAACAGGAACAGAAGGAGCAGGGCCAGCACAGAAAAGAGGAGGCTCAATTGGTAGCAGGCCAATGGAGGTTTTCTGCTGTGCTACCAGACTAAACTTTCTAAAACACTGCTTTCTTCAAGCCATATGTCTTCAACCGAGATGCTGGGCCTGTTTCTCCTCTAAAAAATGAAGGATCCACCTGAATAATCCCCATAATCCCTTTTCAGCCCCAACACTGATTGCTTACAAGTATATGTTTAATTAGTCCCATAATTATGAAGGAGAGCCAAAAGGATGCCAAGTGCATTGAAATACATTTCTCTCAAATTAATGCATAATAACTGTGTACAAAATAGGACTTTTTTCCCTTAAAGTATTAGCAATGTGGACTAACTGGGGTCAAATAAACAAAAAAAATATGATGTCTTACATGACAATAGTAAAGGAATACAGTTTCCATCAACTAGAAGCTTTTGAATCCTCTTTTAATCAGTTCAATCTTGACACTTGATTGAAATATTAGCAGTAGGTGCCTCTTCATTTATCAGTTTTTAAAGGCCTGAATTAATTTCCCTACACTGGACTGTCTTTGTAAGATGGAATGGAAAGTAGGAGGCACCATTCCCTCTCAGAGTAGCACTTTCTAGCTCTAGATCTGGACTGCTCTCCATTAGAGAAGCCGGAACCAAAGATAGGCAGAAGCAAAAAAAAAAAAAAAAAAAAAAAGAATCGCAATATACTCTATGTATACCACTCTAGGGATTCAGTAACAGTAACTCCCATTTATCAAACACTGTATTGACCCTTTATATCATCTCATATAATGTTCCTAACAATTCCATGGGGTATTATTATTTTCATTTTATAAATAAGGAAAGTGAGCCACAGAGAGATTGAGCAATCACCCACGGTCATGTGACTAGTAAATAGTAGAGCCAGGATTTAAACCAGTCAGGTCTGAATACAGAGGTGAAGCCTATATTGGTACAGTATACATGCCTCCCATTATTTAACAATTATTCACTTATATATATTTCTCTCCCGCTGTTCTATGAACTCCTTTTGGGTTTGTGCCACCAGCACCTAGCCTAATGCTTGGCACATTGATTCATTCATCCCTTCAAAACAGATTTATCCAATGTATACCATGTGCTAACCACTGGTTGTGAGCACCTGGGCATACAGCAGTGAACAAGGCAGTTAAGATTCCCTGGCCTAGTAAAGCTTACAACTAGGTGAAAGAGACAGACAAGGCCAGGTGCAGTAGCTCATGCCTATAATCCTAACACTTTGGGAGGCCGAGATGGGGTGATTGCTTGCAGTCAGGAGTTCCAGACCAGCCTTGGGAGCATGGTGAAACCCTGTCTCTACAAAAAGTACAAAAATTAGCCAGGTGCGGTGGCTCACACCTGTGGTCTCAGCTACTTGGGAAGTTGACGTAGGAGGATTGCTTGAGTCTCGGAGTTAAAGGCTGTGGTGAGCCACGATTGTGGCACTGCACTCCAACCTGGGTGACAGAGCAAGACCTGGTTGCTAAAAAAAGAGAGAAGAAAACAAGAATTTCTATGAAGAAAAAAAAGCAAAAAGAGTGGGATTGAGAGTAGCTTGGGGTTGGGGGCAGTGCTTTGTTAGGCTAAGGTGCTCAGGGAAGGCTTCTGCAAGTAGGTGACAATTCATTTGAGCTGAGACTTAAACTATGAGAAATAACCAACCATGAGAAAGTCAGAGGAAGCAAGTTTCAGGCAGAGGTACTAGAAAGTACAAAGGTGGGAAAGGGTTTGGCAGGCTTAAGGATCAAAAAGAAGACGAATGTAGGTGGGGCATAGGAAGTGAAGGGGCCTATGGGAGGTATCAGATCTTACAGGGCCTTGTAGGACATGGGTACCTCCTATTATAATTATACTTAAAACTGGGACTGCTGCCCCCTATTGATTCATAACAAGAGCCAGGGTGGGAGAAATATGTTTTTGAAGGGGGAGACTCAGAGGCAGGATGCCTGAGCTTTGGGAAGAAAAGCATGGGCCTTCCTTGCACCTGCTTCCTCTTCCCCTGGGAATCCCTTCCTTTGTAGGCTACTCCCCCCCTTTTTTTTTTTTTTTTTACCCTTCTTCTTCTTCCTCCTCCCCCTTCTCCTCCTCCTCCTTTTCTTCCTCCCCAACCCCCACATCTCTAAAACAATTTAAGCACACAGGCCATTTCCCATCAACTCCTCCTGGGACCATGAGACAGCCAATCTATGCCTTAAGCCTCTAACGCCAAAACCTTTGAGCCAGATAAGAGGAGGGAGCCGTGGTGATAGTGGCAGCAGCCATGTCGTCCCAGCTTGAGCTCAAAGCTCAAAGGCTTCTTCTGTCTGACCCCTGAAGGGAGTCAGGCGATTTTGGCTTAGTTAATACAAGCAGTCTGGAGAGCTGAGCTACCTAACTACTGTGACAAACAGAAAAGAAAACAAGACTCAGAAAAAGCCAATACCAGAGAAGAAGAATTACAAGCACGCATCGGCACCCTCAGCAGACAGGCTGGGTGGAGGACTCCCAACGTAACATACGCACAGGTTTCAGAGCATGGCAGAATACCTTTGCCTCTCTGGAAAGCTAGTTGCAACACTTCTTACTCCCTACTGCCCCACTGTGGAGAAATGCTTTGGGAAAATGTTGACATGAGCGACTTGTGGAGGAGCATTCACTGCCATACTCTTTTGACTTTGGACTCCTGGCAGTTCTCATTCCCTTTTTCCTCCAGCATCTATCAAGCTCAGAGAAAGAGGCTTTTGACACACATACAACGACGTGGTCTTTACCTCTCCTTATTAAAATTTAAGGCCAATAAAATAAACTAAACATTGAGCTTAACCTTTTCCAAAAATGGCAAAAAGTCACGCAGGAAAATAGGAGGAAGGAAATAATAAAGATAAAAGCAAAAATAAATAAATTAGAGGTTGTAAAAACAATAGAATTAATAAATAAATTCAAGAGCTGGCTGCTTGAAAGGGCTAATAAAGTAGATAAAACTCTGGCAAATCTATGTAAGAAAAACACATAAAATTAGAAATGAGAAAGGGGATATAACAACCAGTATAAACAATATTTTTTTATTGTAAGAAAATGCTATGCACAATTGTATGCTAATAAATTTTTAAAATATAGTGCAATAGATCCTTTTTGTCTACAAAAATGTAAAATACTAAAATTCATACCACAAGTAGAAAAGCTGATAAATTAATAACTGAAGAATAAATTCAGAAACTGTCACACAAAGTTCCTAAACCTAATGATAAGTAGTTTTAAACCTTCAAAGGAGAAAACATAGAAAAAGTTAAGCATGTGCCTTTCATCCCACGAAACAAATATGGTCCTGATCCCCAAACCTGATAAACATAAAACATGAAAACTGGAGACCAAATGTAGACTATATTATAGTTGACAGGTCCAAAAAATTTAGCCTAAATACAAGCAAACATAGTTTAGCAAAGCTTGAATAGAGCAAAACATCACAATCAAAAAGAATTAATCCTCGGAAAGCAACAATGGTTCAGCCTAAAGCAGTCTACTAGTATAATGCTAACCATAGGTTAAATCAGTCCTTCTCAACATTTTTGTGGCATACATAGAAAATGAGACTGGGTTCGGTGGCACACGCCTGCAATCCCCAGCAATTAGGAAGGCCGAGACGGGCAGATGGCTTGAGTCCAGGTGTTTGATACCAGCCTGGGCGACATGGTGAAACCCTGTCTCTGCAAAAAATATACAAATTAGCTGAGAGTAGTGGCTTGTGCGCATCGTCCTAGCTACTCAGGGGCACTAAGGTGGGAGGATCACTTAAGCCTAGGAGGTCAAGGCTGCAGTGAGCCATGACTCTGCCATTGCACTCCAGCCTGGGAGACAGATCAAGATCCTGCCTCAAGAGGAAAAAAAAAAGAAAGAAAGAAAATAAAAATATTTGTAAGGGCCACTGAGGTATGAAAACGAGGCTGTTCTTAGCTGGAGGTGGAAAGAAGGGTTTCTGGCTGTCCCAAGCCCACTGGCCACCCTAATAGTTGAGGGGATGGATATATTGGCAGATCTATAACCAGGTATGCTATTCACAGTGTTTACCAAGTGGCAAAGCACAGGGATGGACCAAAGACGCTGGGCAGCAGCATTACATCAGGGTCCTGATGGTCTCCTGCAGTGCCAGGTGTTATCACTTTAGCTGGTGGATTCTGGGAGTGTGTCTCAGGGAATAGCTGGGCCAGTGAGAGGGCACGCTCAGGGCAATAGTGATTTACTATGGAAGTATTTCACTATTTTAAGGGTGTAGCTGTTCTGGTGTGTACCTGCTGAGTATCAGCAATGCCTGCAACCCCGACTCAATCTGTCAGTGGGATCAGTTAGGAAGCTCTTGGTTAAACTGCATTCTGTCTGTTTTAGCATTTGTCATGCTGTATTGTCATGGTTGCCATCTTGTCCTTCTTTTGACTAGCCTGTGACACTATTCATCCTCATCTCTCCAGCACTCTCACGCAGTATCTGACACACTGTAGAAGCTTAATAAATGTTTGCCCGATGTATCAAGAATCATTTCCAAGAGATATCCAAAAGAGCAAATCATAACATTGAATATACACTCTGTAAAATTAGAGATGGAAGGATAAGCATGATAAGGATATCCATGAAAATAATAAGGATAACATGATTAAGAACATTGATTTAAAACACAAGGCAAAATTATATGTAACTAAAGAAATATTAATGACCAGGCTTGGTGGCTCACACATGTAATCCTAGCATTTTGGGAGGCCAAGGTAGGAGGATCACCTGAACTCAGGAGTTCAAGACAAGCATGGGCAACATGGTGAAACCTCATCTCTCAAAAAAAAAAAAAAAAAAATTAGCTGGGCATGGTGGTGCATGCCTGAAGTCCCAGGGTCCTTATGGTCTCCTGCTGTGCTAGGTGTTATCACTTTAGCTGGTGGATTCTGGAAGTGTGTCCCAGGGAATAGCTGGGTCAGTGAGAGGGCACCCAGTGTGCCCAGGAGGATCACCTGAGCCCAGATCAAGGCTGCAGTGAGCAATGTTCCCACCATTGCACTCCAGCCTGGGCAACAGAGTGAGACCCTGTATCAAAAAAAGAAAGAAAGAAGAAAGAAGAGAAAAGAAAAGGAAAGAAGAAAGGCTAGGCGCGGTGGCTCATGCCTCTAATCCCAGCACTTTGGGAGGCCGAGGTGGGCGGATCACGAGGTCAGGAGTTCAAGACCAGCCTGACCAACATAGTGAAATCCCGTCTCTACTAAAAATACAAAAATTAGCCAGGCGTGGTGGTGTGTGCCTGTAACCCCAGCTACTCAGGAGGCTGAGGCAGGAGAATCGCTTGAACCCCGGAAGTGGAGGTTGCAGTGAGCCGAGATTGCGCCACTGCACTCCAGCCTAGGTGACAGAGTGAGACTCCATCTCAACAAAAAAAAAAAAAAAAAAAGAAAGAAGGAAAGAAAAAAGAAAGAAAGAAAAACATTTCTTTCTTTAAAAAGGAAGCAAAATAGGCATCTTCTATCATTTTTAATATCATTTTGAACTTCTGGTCAATTCAATAAGATATGAAAAAGAAATAAGATATAAGTATTAAATAAGTTACCACGGAAAATACAAAAAAAATTTAAGAATGAATGTGTCAATAGAGGTATGGTATCCATATAAAGAAAACTACAAAACTATTGGAAGATGTAACAAAAAGCCTCCACTCTCACCCATATATGTGTGTTTTGTGTAACTATTGATATAGTGTGTGATTTTCTGAAATCCTTGTCAAATTATAACTGTAGGGAAAGGCCACACGTATGTGGGTGAAGCATGGATGGAGTTTCCCTGGAAAACATAATTATTCCAGATTATCAATCATTTTGAACAAAAAAGACAGGATCTTAAGTTGGCAAGAAATGAATTGCTTGTCTTTCTCTAAGTCTAGCTGTCTTGGATTCAGACATCGGGGGATTCATAAATTCTCACCTTAGGTTCCTGGGTGGTGGTGGGTCGCTAAGATGATATCCACCTGGTGGAAATAAGTAGAGACCTAGATAAGATGGGGTTCCGAAAAGCAAGACTTACATTATAAAGCAGTTTTCTGGTTTCATATTTTTCTGTGTTTATTTATTTACTGTTATTCCCTAGTCTCTAGAACAATATTGTCCAATGTTCCAGTCTTACCTCAACTATACTAAAAGGTACTCAGGAAAGGTTACTGTGTCTACATTTAGGCCAAAGTGCTGAAGGGAGGGTGAGACCTCTTTCTTCACTGGTAGGCATAAGTGGGGTTGTCAGTAATTATTAATAATTGAGTGCCTGAGCCAGGTACAGCATTGCTTTACACACATTATCTCATTCAACCCTCTCAACAACCTGGTGAGGTAGGCACTTTTATTTCTCACCTCCACTTACAAGTGAGAAACTTGAAGCTAAAAGAGGTGTACTGGTTTATCCAACATTACACAGCAAGGAAAATGGCAGAAGTTGAGTAGAAATGCAGCTCTGTTCAACTCCGAACTCCGTGTTCTTAACCACTAGCGACTCCAAGAGACCCCAGGGGGAGAAAATTCTAGGGGACAGGAGTTAAGGGTTCTAGATTTAATTTACTTACCAAAGGTAGAAGTTTTCCTTTCAGGAGATATAAAAGACACATTCAATAAATAAAATTCATGCCATGTTCATAGATGGAATGCTAAATATTAAAGATATCAATTTTCCTTGAGTCAATTTATCATTTTTTTCAGCACCATATCCCAGGGTAAAAATAACTCCAGAGAGGCAGAAAATCTAGGTTACTTATGAAAAGAAAATCCTTAGGTAATTTTTTTATTATACTTTAAGTTCTGGGGTACATGTGCAGAACGTGCAGTTTTGTTACATAGGTATACATGTGCCATGGTGGTTTGCTGCACCCACCAACCTGTCATCTACATTAGGTGTTTCTTCTAATGCTATCCCTCCCCTAGCCCCCCACCCCCCAACAGACCCCAGTGTGTGATGTTCCCCTCCCTATGTCCATGTGTTCTCATTGTTTAAGTCCCACTTATGCATGAGAACATGTGGTGTTTGGTTTTCTGTTCTTGTGATAGTTTGCTGAGAATGATGGTTTCCAGCTTCATTCATGTCCCTGCAAAGGATATGAAGTCATCCTTTTTTATGGCTGCATAGTATTCCATGGTGTATATGTGCCACATTTTCTTTACCCAGTCTATTATTATTATTATTAATATTGTATATTTTACTTGACATTCTTAAAAGGGACACTTCAAAGTACAGTAGGGATGCTGTCTCCTCTAAACTCTGCCCAAAACATAGAGAGTTGCAAGGCTCTAGTTTCTCCCCTGATAACATCCTGCCAGAGCTCATCAGAATATAGCAAGATCCTTGTACTTGGCTCAGTTAGGCCCCGTCACTCATATCTCAACTCCCTTTCCCTTAAGAGACAAGAATGTAATCCAAAGGCCTTGGTAAGTTTTGATTCTGCTTTCTCCATCTTTTCTCAAGGCTTTCTCTTCTCAGGATGAATTTTCTCCTTTTTCTAATCACTTTTAATATTCCTACCCTTTTTATTTGCTTTATAAGCCTGTCTTTTTTTTTTTTTTTGCTGATGGAGGTCACTGAAACTGACTAAATCACCCCAAGACAGTCATTCCCCCCACACAGGCTGGGCTTCTGCGAGATTGGAGGGGGTTCACAAATAAAACACAGAGCATTAAAAGCATGGGCTAGCTGAGTGATCATGGATTTAATCCTGGAATTGGCTCAGGAATATATAGATTCAACCATTCTCCACTGGATAACCTGAAAAAAAGAGCAAAATTAGCCCTCACTCATGGAGGAGCCCCAAACGGTTTAAAGCACTTCATACTACAAAATAAATCCCCATACACTAAACGCGGAATAATAAGAACTACAACAAAAGAAAAATTTTAGCCTTGGGATGATGTCAAAATCCTGCTTTAGCTCTTTTTACATGGCTTGTAAAAGACTATGTAATGTAATGGTTGAGAGCAAGGACTTGAGTATGGGCTCTGCCACTTAACTAACTGGGTAACTGGATAAATTACTTCAGGTTCACTATACCTTGGCTTTCTTATTTGTAAAATGAGGTAATAATAGAAACTATATCATAGAGTTGCTGTGAAGATTAAATAAGATAATATGTATTAGATGGTAGATACACTGTTAACAATAATTACTCGTCAAACCCAGCCTCCCCTACCAGAAACCCTATGGTTGCTTCTTTCATTCTTTCCTGCACTGATTTGATTACTTGTCCTTTTGTCACAGGCCGTTTCACTGCTGATTCCCTCCCTCCTTTCCTTCTTCTTTGACTCTTCTTATAGCCTCTTCAAACTTCCCCTCCCTGCAAAATGCCCTTTTGCAAGCTGCTATTAAAGCACCAGAGTGTCGTCTCAGTGCTTTTCCCCATCCCAAGATCCAAGATTGCTTTTTTTTCCAGGAGCTCCAGCTTTATTAATGAAAAATAGCCAAATCCAGGGCACAGGGTGTGTGCTGCAGAGATTTTCAGATGTAAAATAACAGCTGTTCTACCACAACTGTTGTTTTTGAGAAATTCAAACTGTTCAGACTAGACTCATGCCAAAAGGAATTCTTTCAGACCACTGAGTATGCCCTAATTAATTTCTAGACTGGGTCTAACTTCATCAGTGATCTGGAGGTTTAGGAAATCTTCATTTATCTTACTTTATACTTCTTTGCTGTCTTCTCCCAACCTTCCTATGTCCTCATACCAGCTATCACTACATAAGGATGCCATCTGTTCTTCAAATCCCTTCCATAAAGATTTCTAATATTTGCCTTCAGATTTTGTCCTTTGTTTTCAACTACCCCCAAGTCCCTAAGCAGTTAAAAATAGCCAGTCAAGACTTTCAGACTAAAGAACTAAATCAAATATCAAAAACAGTTAGGGAAAATATATATCAAGCAGTTCAGGTTAAACAAGTTCCATAAACTTAATACAACCTTCACAATATTGCCTAGGTCAATGAGCATGAGATCACAAATTCTTCTAAGGCCAAACAAGATACCCATTCCTCTCAAAATAGATTCATGGGTACAGCTGCAATACAGGTACAGGGGCTGCATATTTCAATGACACTTCCATGTTCACATTACATTCTGAATACTACCCAGTATCATTACAAGTCATTCCCAGCCATCATTGGCACAACTTCAGAATAAGATCCAAATAAAAGAAGCAGAAAGCACACTAAATTATGGACAAGCAATCATCTAGCATTTTTCAGTAAAATCTGCTGCATCCTATGAACATTATTAGACTATGAGTTTCAAGATAGCAAGGATTTTTGTCTGTTTTGTTCACTGTTGTGCTCCTAGGACCTAGCACACATAGGAGGCATTCAACAAATATTTGTTGAGTTAAAGAATGACAGCCTCCTCAATTTTACACTTTGGGGTGCTACATCTTCCCCTGCCACTAACTAACACAGAAATTAAAATAAAATATTCTTTCTGGCCAGGCACGGTGGCTCACGCCTGTAATCCCAGCACTTTGGGAGGCCGAGGCGGGCAGATCACCTGAGGTCAGGAGTCCAAGACGATCCTGGTCAACGTGTTTAAACCCTGTCTCTACTAAAAATACAAAAAAATTAGCCAGGCATGGTGGCAGGCGCCAGTAATCCCAGCTACTTGGGAGGCTGAGGCAAGAGAATCACTTGAACCCAGGAGGTAGAGGTTGCAGTGAGCTGAGATTACACCATTGCACTCCAGCCCGGGCAACAAGAGTGAAACTCCATTTCAAATAAATAAATAAATAAATATAAAATTGAGAATTCATCTGGGCATGGTGGCTCATGCCTGTAATCCCAGCACTTTGGGAGGCAGAGGTGGGCTCACCACCTGAGGTCAGGAGTTTGAGACCAGCCTGGCCAACATGGTGAAACCCTGGCTCTACTAAAAACACAAAAATTAGCCAGGCACGGTGGCACACACCAATAGTCCCAGCTACTTAGGAGGCTGAGGTAGAAGAATCCCTTTAACCCAGGAGGTGGAGGTTGCAGTGAGCCAAGATTGTGCCATTACACTCCAGCCTGATTAACAAGAGCGAAACTTTGTTTCAAAAAAAATTGAAAATTAAAAGACGGAAACAAAGAGAATACATGTGCATTATGTCTTTGAAAAGGTGATGTATATCAGGGAAATGTATTTAGTTAAATGCTGTGTCCCCCAGGCTGGAGTGCAGTGGCACCATCATAGCTCACTGCAGCCTCGACCTGCTAGGCTCAGGCTATCCTCCCACCTCAGCCTCCTGAGTAGCTAGGACCACAGGTGCATGCCACCATGCCCAGCTAGTTTTGTGGCTTTTTTTTTTTTTGGTAGAGATTGAGTGTCACTATGTTGCCCAGGTTAGTCTCTAAATCCTAGGCTCAAGCAATCCTCCCACCTTGGCCTCACAAAGTGCTGGAATTACAGGTATGAGCCATTGCACCCAGCCCAGGAAAAGAAATTTCAAAGGACATGATTAACTGTTATCCTTTTTTTTTTTTTTAAAGATACAGGGTATTACTCTGTTGCCCAGGCTTGTCTTTAGCTCCTGGGCTCAAGCAATCTTCCTGCCTTAGCCTCGCCAAGTAGCTGGGATCACAGGCATGAGCCACCACACCTAGGCTGATTAGCTATTCTAAATTACACTATTGACATAAGCAAACCTCTGTATAATAAAATCTAAAATCCTGTAATGGCCTACAAAGATCTGTATAATTTGGTTTCCTGGTTCCTCTGACCTTGTCTCTTTCTCTACTCACTCTGCTGCAACCATGCTGGCTTCCTTGCTGTTCCTTCAACATATCATGCAAGCTCTTTCTTCTGGGCCTTTGCACTTGCTATTTTCCTCTGCCCCAAATGCTCTTCATCCAGGTAGCTACATGCTCAAATGTTCCTTACCAGCCTATTTGCAATAGCAACACCTCTACCCAGTACTCCCTGACCTCATTTTGACAACTATTTTTCTTGAACTATAGCATCTATCATCATCTAACCTACCATAAATTTACTTGTTTATTTATTTTTTATATGTTGACCTTACTAGAATTTAAGCACAATAAAGGCAGGGCATTTATTTTTTAATTGCTATATGCCTGGGACCTGAAACTAAACCTGGCATGAGCTCAATAGATATTTGCTAAGTTAATGAATGAACAAAAAGGCTGAAATAAGTGGGAAACTCTGCCCTACAAAAAAATTGCATCAACTATGATAGGCAAAGTTTTAATGGCTAGTCTGTATAAAGAGCTTATTTGAATTTATTTTTAAAATGTCATCAAGACTAGGCTCATAGTAGACATTCAAGAAAAATTTGTTCAATGAATAAATGAACAAATAAATGAGCATATAAATGGATAAAGGACATGAACAGTCAATTCATATGAGAAAATAAAAATAGGAAGCAAACATATGGGCAAGTATTCAACTAAAACAAGATTAAGGCAATAATAAGGTATTTATTGAATTAGCAATTTAAAATACTTAATGAAGAAGTTTCAATTCAACTAATAGCAATATAAATTCATAGAATTCTTTAAAAAATATGTCAGTATGCTTCTGCTTAGAAGTAACAGGATGTCCAATTTAAATTGACTCAAACAAAGGGGATTTATTGAATCATATAACTAAGGGATTTGAGTAAGGAGGATTCAAGGCACAATTTAATCCTGGTTCTAGCTCTGTTTCCTTGTAACTCCTTCAGCTCTGCCTGCCTCTTTGTGTTCCCTTCATCCTCACATTGCCACCCTCATTGTTGCAAAAGGGCTGCTAAAGCAACTTTTCTCTTCCTCTTGAACATCCTGGGGAAAAGATTATGCTGCCTTCTAAAACCAGGAAAGAAGCTCTGGGCTCCACACTGACTAGGCCACCACTAAACAAATTTCTTTGACCAGGGGAATACTATATGCTGAACAGCTTAAGCCTGGGTTACCTCAACCAAATACTATGGCAAAGGAATAGATTGCCCAGATTTGCTAAGACTAATGAGGGCTCATGATTGGAGGTGGCAGTGGTGGAATCAATTCCACCC
The DNA here is from genome assembly GCF_003255815.1 of Theropithecus gelada. Taxonomy (NCBI): domain Eukaryota; kingdom Metazoa; phylum Chordata; class Mammalia; order Primates; family Cercopithecidae; genus Theropithecus; species Theropithecus gelada. The sequence goes on from NC_037689.1 coordinate 131,584,000, forward strand.
ATCAAATGGCTGTGATATGGTTTGGCTGTGTCCCCATCTAAATCTCATCTTGAATTGTAACTCCCATAATTCCCACATGTTGTAGGAGGGACATGGTGGGAGAAGATAATTAAATCATGGAGGGGCAGTTTCTGCCATACTATTCTCGTGGTAGTAAATAAGTCTCACAAGATCTGATAGTTTTATAAGGGGTTTCCCCCTTTCACTTGGCTCTCATTCTCTTGCCTGCCACCATGTAAGATGTGACTTTGCTCCTTATTTGCCTTCTGCCATGATTGTGAGGCCTCCCCAGCCATGTGGAACTGTGAGTCCATTAAACTTCTTTCCTTTATAAATTACCCAGTCTCGGGTATATCTTTATTAACAGGGTGAAAATGGACTAATACAGGCTGCTTGGGAGATATGTCCACTGCAGAAAGCAATTTGGATATACCTATCAAGAGCCTTTAACCTAGTAATTACCCTCTGAGAATTTATCCTAAGGAACAGATTCAAATGAAGTAATGCTACATGCATCAATTTTTACTTTATCTCTGCATTATATGAATAATTTTATTACCTATAACAATAAACACTGTAAAAACTTAAATGCACAAATACTGAGAAATATTTTTAAAGTATGTTATGTAAATCAACATTCCATGGATTATGATGTAACTATTAAGAGTAATAATTATAAAAAATATATAATGACAGGAGGATATATATATATATTATATTTTATATTATGATATATAGTAATCATAATATAATCTGTAATCATATAAAATTCTGGTATACTAATCCTGGAATGGAACTTGAAGAGATGAAAACTGTCATATTTAGGCAGGAGAATTAAGAGTCATTACTTTCCTTTCTAAAATTGACTTTAATCTTTTACAGTATTTACAATAAATTTTAAAATCAAAGGGTTACAATCCAAAGACAACTGAGAAATTTCTGAGAAGTATGTGTGCTCTAAGAATAAAATCAAATTCTCAGGGCTCAGTGCGGTGGCTCACACCTGTAATCCCAGCACTTTTGGAGGCCGACGTGGGCAGATCACTTGAGGTTAGGAGTTCGAGACAAGCCTGGTCAAAATGGTAAAACCTTGTCTCCACTTTAAAAAAATTAGATTTTAGGCTAAACCAACAGTTCTGTAAAGCCCTGGGCAAAGCTGGCTTTCAACATGCCTGCCTCTCATCATCACCAAAGCTTCCATTTCCTTCTTGGTTTTCTTTTCCCACTTTGACATCTCTTCCTCCACTGATCTCCATGCTTATTAGAACCTCCAGTCATTATGAGAAAGATCTTAGAAACTCGCTTACACTGAACTTCCTTGGTACGAGAACTTAGAGAGAGAAGTCAGGTAGGGGTGGCAAATTTTAACCCAAAGAAATAAATAGATGAGAATAGATATTTTGATCCAGTTCAATCTCAGGGCTGGAAAACGACAGGCCAGTTTGGAAATGGAAGAGAAGAAAAGAGACAGTATCTGTCATGTGTCTATTAATATCTAAAAATGTATTTAATTACTAAATTCAAAGCATTGTGATAGATATAAATATGAGTAAAAATTACAGACTAAAAAAAGGTAAGCCATGTATGCAAACAACTATAATAAAATGATGAAAATAAGTACCATGAATGGGATTAAATGATATGGAAAATAAAAAACAGAATATTATTTTTAGCTGTTGATATTAGGAGAGGCTTCATGAAGAAGGTGATAGTACTTTTAGAGCTTGAAAGATAAGAAAGGTTTTAGTATGTATAGAAAGGGAATCAGGGTTCCAGGCAAGGGCAATTGCATGGAAAATTCACTGAGGTGTATACAAGAATAGCAAGTACTAAATTTCAGATAATCTAAGACATCCATGATTATAAGACACATTGCTACTTTATGTAACACAAGAAAAGATAAAGATTGCCAATTAAACAGCAACTCAATGCTTTCTATTCACTCAGAATTTTTATTCTATATTTATTGAAAGAGTTCTTTTAGACTTTAGACATAGACAAAGCAAAATAAACTTATTATGATATTTCTAAAACTTCCTAAAACATCTAACCACAACTTATCTTACCTAACTTATTTTCCATTAGTCATTCCTTGAACATATAAATAGAGAGACTGGTTTAAAAAACTGTCATAATAAATGTCAGGGACCTGGGGAAAGAAAGGAAAAGGGGGACAATTGAAAATGTTTTATTTATTTTTAAAAAGAGAAGTTTGAAAGGAAATAAACAGGGGCCAGGCGTGGGTGGCTCAAGCCTATAATCCCAGCACTTTGGGAGGCCGAGACGGGCGGATCACGAGGTCAGGAGATTGAGACCATCCTGGCTAACACGGTGAAACCCCGTCTCTACTAAAAAATACAAAAAACTAGCCGGGCGACGTGGTGGGCGCCTGTAGTCCCAGCTACTCGGGAGACTGAGGCAGGAGAATGGCGTAAACCCGGGAGGCGGAGCTTGCAGTGAGCTGAGATCCGGCCACTGCACTCCAGCCTGGGCAAGAGAGCGAGACTCCCTCTCAAAAAAAAAAAAAAAAAAAAGAAAGGAAATAAACAGATTTGAAAAAGAAGCACATAGAAATGAAAAACACAATAGAATCAAAACTAAACATAATTGGTAGATTAGCCAATAGATTATTCAAAGGAACTGGGAACTTGGACCTGAGTGATGGACATCCAGGATTTATGGCATTCCTGGTAGAGAAGATAGCTACAGCAGAACTGTGATCAGGATACTAAGCCTTGGCCAGCGCAAGTAGAAAAGTTTGAGCCTGAAATTCTTTAACTGAGCTGAGATCCAATGGGCTGAATTGTTCTGGGAGAATAGTGCCCAATGACCACATGCAGAAGGATAATCATATCCACTCCAGAGAAAACTTTTCCAAATTTAGATCCATTGGACCCCCACAGTTTAAGATCAATCAATGAGCTCACAATTAAAATTACACAAGAAGGTAAGACATTATAAGGGAGGGTCAACTAGGAACAAGGAAATACAAAAGAGTTCTAGCTACCTAAGAAAAAAGATATTGAAATTGTTAGATACAGATTATAGAACAAAGGATGATAATGAAGCTGAACAAGCAATAAGGTGCTACTAGGAATAAACAGGTAGATTTTGGAAAAATAGAATTTCTTAAAATGAAAGCTAAATTTAAAAAAAACACACACAAAACTCAGGATTCGACACCAGCCTGGGCAACATAGAGAGACCCTGTCTCTACAAAAATAAATAACTAAATAAAAACTTATTAGAATAGGTGCTTTGATGGTCTTTCTGAGATGCAAGAAGTGATAAGTATATAAAATGGCAATCACATGTAAACCTAAATAAATACTGGTTGTATAAAATAAAAATAATAATGATGTCTAATTTGTGGGGTTACAAAAAGGACAGAACTAAAATATGGGGCAAAAATAGTATGCAAGTCAAAAAAAAAAGGGTGATTGTATTTAAAGCACTCTAAAGCCCTTGTACTGTTTAGAAAAAACATTATACTTATTCACATAAGATTAATATGCATAGTAAAATTTCAAGGGTAATCTGTATAAATTCTAAACCCACAGATGGAAAAACAGGAAATAGGAAATAAAACCCAAAGAACAACAATCCAAAAGTTTACAATAAAAAAGACACACAGAGAAAGTGAGATGAGCAGAAATTATATGTAAGATAGAAGAGACAAATGCAAAGTATTATCACAGTAAATATAAATAAACTAAACTATCTAAAAGATTGGCAGGGAGGATTTATAAACAAAAGCTAGCTATATGCTATTTACAAGAGACCGAAGAGTTGAAAGTAAAAGGATAGAAAAGGATATACCAGCTAAGAAGCTGTGAATTACTATTAAAATATACTTTAAGACAAAAAGCATCCTTAGAGTCTTTATATAACAAGAAAATGTTTAATTCACCAGGAAGATATAACTTTCCTAACTTGCATGCACATAAAACAGTGACCTCAAGCTACATAAAGCAAAAATTACAGAATGAAAAGGAGGAGTTTACAAATTCAGCAAAAATTATAAAACTATGGCGAGGAATTTATACATTCAAAAAAATAATGAAATATTTTAACATACTTGTTTCAACTGATAAGACAAGCAGAAAGAAAATCAGTAAAAGTGCATGCAATGATTTGAAGGTATGTGTCTCTCCAAAATCCAGTTGTTGGAACTTAAACCCCAACATGGTGGTATTAAGAACTGGGGTCTTTGGGAAGTGATTAGGCCATAGGGCTCCACTCTCATGAATGAGATTAGTGTTCTTATCAAAAGAAGCATTAGAGAGCTGCCTGGACCTTCCATTTCTTCTGCCATGTCAAGACACAGCATTCATCCCTTTTGCCCTTCCGCATAGGAGAATGCAGCAAGAAGGTACCATCTTGTAAGCAGAGAATAGCTTTCACTAGACACTAATTCTGCCCATACCTTGATCCTGGACTTCCCAGCTTCCAGGATTGTGAGCAAGAAATTTCTGCTTATAAATTACCCAGTCTAAGGTATTTTGTTATAGCAGCAGAAATGGACTAAGACAGTGTAGAAGAATATGCTATGACTAAATGTGTTTATCCCAGAAATGCAAGTTTAGTTCAACATTAGAAAAATCTATAAATATCATTCACCACATTAACAGATTAGATGAGAAAAACATGATTATGTCAATAATGGAACTTCCTTAATGTGAGAAAGGGTAACTACAAAACACCTGCAACAATATTCCTAATGGGAAAGTTTTAGAAGCATTCCCTTTAAAATCATCACGGGGAAAAAAACTGTTAACAGTTTTTCTCAACATGTACTGAAGGTCCTAGCTAGCACAGTAATTTCAGAAATTTAAGTTATAAGGATTAGAAAGAAAGAAATAAAATTGTCATTATTCAAAGATGTGATTATTGGCCAGGCACAGTGGCTTACGCCTGTAAACATAACACTTTGGGAGGCCGAGGTGGGTGGATCACTTGAGCCTAGGAGTTGGAGACCAGCCTAGGCAAAACCCTAACTCTACAAAAATACAAAACATATTAGCCAGGCATGGTGGTGCACGCCTGTAGTCCCAGGTACTCAGGACGCTGGGGAGGGAGGATCACCTGAGCCAAGGGAAGTTTAGGCTGCAATGAATCATGATTACGCCATTGTACTCCAGCCTGGGTGACAGAGCGAGACCCTGTCTCAAGAATTTTTAAAAGATACGTATTAAAAAGATACGATTATCTGCATAGAACATGCAAAATGATGGGTACACAATTATTCTCTTTATTAGTTTAAAAATTAAACATATACATGTTAATTACATGTTAATAACATTACATGTTAATGTATAGTACATTATTGTTTTATTTTTGTGTTTATACAACATGTATTGTTGTATTATGTATAAATACAACATAAATTGAATATATGCATGCTACATACTCTTTTGTATCTTATGTGTATATAAAATAATTAAAAATCATATAACAGGGTTAAAGTTTTATTAAAAATTGCTTGGGGAGGGAAGCAAGTAGGACCAGAAAGTGCTGACAGTCAAAACAGGAAGAGTTGAGAGACTAAAAGTAAAGCGAACATACATTCTGATATTCCTAATATAGTCCTAGTTTATTTTATTTTCTTAGTGTAATTGTTAATATAATCTGCCTCTCGCCTTCAAAAGTATTCCAGTTTAAGGGAAAAAAATTATATTTCCTCCCAAGTATAATAGAAGTCACGGTAAGGAAGAAGAATAGAAGTAAGGGAATGAAAGAGGTTAAAGGGTAAGGGGTTCTAGTAAAAATGTGAGATCTTAAAGATGGAAAAGCTCTTTTTTTTGAGACAAGGTCTTGCTCTGTCGCCCAGGCTGGAGTGTGGTGGTGCAATCTCGGCTCACTGCATCCTCGACGTCCCAGGCTCAAGCAATCCTCTCGCCTCAGCCTCCTGAGTAGCTGGGGCCACAGGTGCACATCACCACGCCTGGCTAATTAAAAAAAAATTTTTAAATAGAGATGGGGGTCTCACTTTGTTGCCCAGGCTGGTCTCAAACTCCTGGGTTAAAGTGATCCTCTTGCTATGGCCTCCCAAAGTGCTGGAATTACAGGCATAAGCCACCGTGCCTGGCGAAGGTGGAAAAACTTTAGAGAGATGGCCAGAACCGGGCATGAAGTATAGTGTATGAGTAAATATAGTGAGTAGGAAATAAAGATCATCAAGAGGAGAACAAGTAACTGTGAGCCCATCCTGTTTTAAGAGTTAGCTGTGTTAAATGTTAAAATCCCCAAGGACAAGGTATGCAGTGAAAAAGAAAATTAGGATTCTGTGCTAATGTCATTAATCAGTGTATCCCAGGGGATTATAGATAACAGCTACAAAATGGGAAGAGTAAGGTATAAGTGGATAGTGTGGACTTCAAAAGAGGAAGGGCTCATGAGAGACAGTGGAAAACATGCCAAATGAGAGTAAAAAGGAAGTCAACCCCAAATCCTTACTCTGAGTTTAGAGGCGAGAGAAAAAGTGGTTTCTATTTTGAGAGTTGCAAGAGAAGGCCAGATTTTAGTTATGACAGTGAAGACTCCAGGAAAACATTCATTATTAAGGGAAGTTTGTTCACAAAAGAATAGAGGTCCCAGGAAGGCAGGAGTGATGTGGATTTCTGCTGGGTGAGGTGAAATAACCATGCAGTGAGCTGTAAGGCCCATCAGAGGCAGAGTAGACCATAGCCTATGTTGTGAATAGAAGGGCAAGGGAAGACCCATCTCCCTGACCTGAAATATGGGTGTTTCCCTCTATATACCTGAGCATTCAAATATTTAGAGGCATGTAGGTTATTATTTCACTTGTTATGCAGTCTTTTGAACATGCAGCTTTCACCATTTTTCTAAGAATCCTATTTATCCCTCCAATCATTTAATGAATATTTGCTAATGACTATGTACTAAACTCAATGCTAGGAACTTGAGGAACAGCAGTGAAAAGGGCAAATATGGTCCTTCCCTTCAAATTATTATATAAAAATGCATTAGAATTGTGATGAATGCTATAAAAGGAAAACACAAGTTTTTCTTTACTATGAGATGACATAATAGGTGAGTCTAACTTAGTTTCAAAGGAAGGAAGATTTTCCTAAGAAGGCGACATTTAAGGTAGGTTTGAAGGATGACTTGGAGTTGATCAGTTTAAAAGAGGGGAATGAGTTTTCCATTTAGAGGGGATAGCACATGCAAACAGCTTAAGGTGGAAAGGTACTTGAATAAAAATAGGCCAATGTGGCTAGAAGTACAATGAGTTAGGAAGGGACCACATGATGCAGGGCTTTGTAGGGCATATTAAGAATTTTGGTCTTCCCAATGCAGAGAAATGTTTACAACAATCAAACACTAGTGGATAACTCTAATTTTGCTTCTGCTGGGATGGCCATTCTCTTTCACACTTGAACTCTTACCTCACAATCTCCATAGATTACCCCAACAGAGTAATTCCGTCTTTATTTTTTTATTTTATTTATTTATTTATTTATTTTGAGACGGAGTCTCACTCTGTCACCCAGGCTGGAGTGCAGTGGCGCAATCTTGGCTCACTGCAAGCTCCGCCTCCTGGGTTAACATCATTCTCCTGCCTCAGCCTCCCCAGTAGCTGGGACTACAGGCACCCACCACCACGCCCAGCTAATTTTTTGTATTTTTAGTAGAGACGAAGTTTCACCGTGTTAGCCAGGATGGTCTCGATCTCCTGACCTTGTTATCCGCCCACCTCAGCCTCCCAAAGTGCTGGGATTACAGGCATGAGCCACCACTCATGGCCATAATTCCGTGTTTAAATTTTTAGTTGACATGTAATAATTGTGCATATATATGGGATACACAGTGTTTTTTTTTTTTATTTTTGTTTTGTTTTGGTTCGGTTTTTTGAGATGGAGTTTTGCTCTTGTCATGGGCTAGAGTGCAATGGCATGATCTTGGCTCACTGCAACCTCTGCCTCCCAGGTTCAAGCAATTCTCCTGCCTCAGCCTCACAAATAGCTGGGATTACAGGCGCCCACCGCCAGTCTTGGCTAATTTTTGTATTTTTAGTAGGAACGGGGTTTCACCATGTTTGCCAGGCTGGTCTCGAACTCCTGACCTCAGGTTATCCACCCACCTCAGCCTCCCAATGTGCTGGGATTATAGGCGTGAGCCACTACGACCAGCCCAGAGTGATATTTTGATACATGTATACAGTGTGTGATGATCAAATCAGGGCAATTAGCATATCCATCACATCAAATATTCATCATTTCTTTGTGTTGGGAGCATTCAAAATCCCCTCTTCTAGCTTTTTGAACGTATGCAATAAATCATTGTTAAATACATTCACTCTACAGTGTTAGAGAACACTAGAAATTATTCCTCCTATCTAGCTGTTATTTTGTGTGCATTAGCCAATCTCTCCTTATTTTCTCCTCCCTGTTCTGTTCCTCATCTCTAATGATCACAAGTGTACTCTTTTTATTTATTGATTTATTTTGAGACGGAGTCTCGCTGTGTCGCCCAGGCTGGAGCGCAGTGGCACGATCTCGGCTCACTGTAAGCTCCGCCTCCCGGGATCACGCCATTCTCTGGCCCCTGCCTCCCGAGTAGCTGGGACTACAGGCGCCCGTCACGACGCTCAGCTAAATTTTTTGTATTTTTTTAGTAGAGACGGGTTTCACTGTGTTAGCCAGGATGGTCTCCATCTCCTGACCTCGTGATCCGCCCACCTCAGCCTCCCAAGGTGCTGGGATTACAGGTGTGAGCCAGCACGCCCGGCCCCACAAGTCTACTCTTTACCTTTATGAGCTCAGCTTTTCTTAGCTCCCACAGATGAGTGAGAAGGTGATTATTTATCTTTCCGTGCTTGACTTATTTTAAACAACACAGTGTTCTCCAGGATCATCCATGTCACTACAAATGACAGGAATTTATTCTTTTTATGGGCTGAATAGTATTCCATTGTGTATATATACATTTTCTTTATTCATTCATCTACTGATGGACATATAGGCTGCTTCCATATCTTGGCTCTTGTGAATAGTGCTGCAGTAAACATGGGGGTGCAGATATCTCTTCAACATACCAATTTCCTTTCCTTTGGATAGATACCCAGAAGTGGGATTGTTAGATCCTATGTTAATTCTATTTTTAGTGTTTTGAGAATCCTCCATACTGTTTTTCATAATGGCTGCACTAATTTACATTTCCACTGACGGTGTATAAGAGTTCCTTTTTCTCTGCATCCTCACCAGCGTTTGTTATCTTTTGTCTTTTTGATAATAGCCGTTCTAACTGGGGTGAGATGATATCTAATTGTGATTTTGATTCGCATTTCCCTGATTATTAGTGGTGTTGAACATTTTTTCATATACTTGTTGGCCATTTGTATGTCTTCTTCTGAGAAATGTCTATTCGGATCCTTTGCCCATCTTTTAATTGAATTATTATTATTATTAGTAGTAGTATTTTGCTGTTGAGTTGTGTTCCGTGTATATTCTGAAAATACTAGTCCCTTGTCAGATGAGTTTGCAAATATTTTCTCCCATTCTGCAGGTTATTGCTTCACTATGTTACTTCCTTTGCTGTGCAGAGCATTTAAGTTTGATATAGTCCCACTTGTCTCTTTTTGTTTTTGTTGCCTGTGTTTTTGAAGTCTTGCCCATAAAATTTTTTCCTTGACCAATGTTCTGGAGCAGTTTCCCCTATGTTTATTCCTAGCAGTTTTATAGTTTTAGGTCTTACACTTAGGTCTTTAATACAATTTGAGTTAATTATTTTTAAATTTGAATCCTTTTATTATGTTGTTGACAGAATAAATATCTGTATAACAAGTTCTGTCATAGAAAATTATATTAAAGGAATTGTGATTAGGCTTGTCATTTCCCCACTGTATGTACAAATGAGTTTCTTTATAGCTAGATTTTACCATATTCTTAAAATATCACAAACACAAATAACACTCCATGTTAACAATAGGGAATCAATGAATAGTTGCAAGAAAGAGTGACTTTATAATGATTTTTGACCTCCCAAGTCACTATAAGGTTTCAATACTGGTTTGGTTTCTTTCTGATCAAAGAGAGCCCCTTCCTCCCACTCTCCCCCAGCACCCCCTGTTTCTCTCCCTCTCTTTTTCTCTCTAAACTAGCTTTAGCTGCATGGCTCCCATTTATCTTAATAGAAGTTACTTAATTAAGCCTATGCATATCACTTAGAAACTCAGTGGTTAAATTATTCTGTTTTGTGCTTTCTGATCCACAGGTATTTTTTGACTTCAAACCTTCACCAATATATTTCACGACTGCTATTTGTGTTTCTAGCCAGATAATTCATGAGTTTATTTTAAAATATAATTATGCTTATGCAGTCTCTGCAAGACATGATAATTGACAACAGTGGCATAAGTTCCATCAAAATGTAGAATCAAGTATAAACATTGTTATATGTGTGTATGCTGTGCATATAAGCACACAAAATACTTCTTTTTTTTTTTTCTGAGTGACTAAGCAGTCATCATAGAGGTTCAGTCTGAAAATGGACTAACAGCTGTTGGAATTGTCTTTTTCAGTTCAAAAGCGATAGTTAAAAACTAAACTAATTTGTATCAATTCTTACCAGAAAAGAGTTTACCCTCTTGTACATAATACTTTTAATTCTAAATATGTGTGTGTTGTAAAATTGCTTGAAATATTGGTTTGAAAATGTAATTGGTCTTTATTTAAACTGAGACAACCCAATATACGCTACAAATAGTTTATTTTAGAAAGTGTAGTCTTTGATAATTTGAACTGATCTTTAAACTCAGTTTACCTCCTACTTGAAAATTTCTAATGGTTGACCGGGTGCGGTGGCTCGCGCCTGTAATCCCAGCACTTTGGGAGGCTAAGGCAGGTGGATCACGAGGTCAGGAGTTCAAGACCAGCCTGGCCAACATGGTGAAACCCTGTCTCCAGTAAAAATACAAAAATTAGCCAGGCATGGTGGCGGGCACCTGTAATCTCAGCTACTCGGTAGGCTGAGACAGAGAATTGCTTGAACCCAGGAGGTGGAGGTTGCAGTGAGCTGAGATCGCACCACTACACTCCAGCCTGGGCAACAGAGCGAGACTCCATCTCAAAAAAATTAAAAAATCCGATGGTTTTCTATGTACTTCCTTCTCATAAACCTCTGGAGATTTTCACGCATGATGAATAAATTTTATATTCTAAACCTAGAATTCAGGCCCTTGCACAGAAATCTCATCCTATTTATCCAAAGTCTTCTCCTCAACTCTCCAAGATAGAACTTCTCTTATGGCTAGAAAGGTTTCATGGGCATCACGACACACTTGCTCATTCTACCCTCAATCTTATATCGAAAAATACCTCCCCTTTCTTTATACTTTGCCTACAAATTTTACTCATAGATGAAGACAAGGTTAAGTTCTGCCTTTTCCATGAAAGTTTAATTGATCTTATTAAGGCCCAAACTGAGCAGTTCTTTTATTATTATTATTATTATTAATTTTACTTTAAGTTCTGGGATATATGTGCAGAACGTGTAGGTTTTTTGCATAGATATACATGTGCCATGGTGGTTTGCTGCACCTATCAACCTGTCATCTAGGTTTTAAGCCCCACATGCATTAGGTATTTGTCCTTAATGCTCTCCCTCCCCTTGCCCTCCACCCCCTGACAGGCCTTGGTGTGATGTTCCCCTCCCTGTGTCCATGTGTTCTCATTGTTCAACTCCCACTTATTAGTGAGAACATGTGGTGTTTGGTTTTCTGTTCCTGTGTTAGTTTGCTGAGAATGATGGCTTCCAGCTTCATCCATGTCCCTGCAAAGGACATGAACTCATTATTTTTTATGGCTGCATAGTATTCTATGGTGCATATGTGCCACATTTTCTTAATCCAGTCTATCATCGATAGGCATTTGGGTTGGTTCCAAGTCTTCACTATTGTAAATAGTGCTGCAATAAACATACATGTACATGTGTCTTTATAGTAGAATGATTAAATTCCTTTAGGTATATACCCAGTAATGGGATTGCTGGGTCAAATGATATTTCTCATTCTAGATCCTTGAGGAATTGCTACACTGTCTTCCACAATGGTTGAACTAATTTACACTCCCACCAACAGTGTAAAAGCATTCCTATTTCTCCACAGCCTCGCCAGCATCTGTTGTTTCCTGACTTTTTAATGATCGCCATTCTAACTGGCATGAGATGGTATCTCATTGTGGTTTTCATTTGCATTTCTCTAATGACCAGTGATGATGAGCCTTTTTTTTTTTTCATATTTTTGTTGGCTGCATAAATATCTTCTTTTGAGAAGTGTCTGTTCATATCCTTCACCCACTTTTTGATGGGATTCTTTTTTTTTTCCTTGTAAATTTGTTTAAGTTCCTTGTAGATTCTGGATATTAGACCTTTGTCAGATGGGTAGATTGCAAAAATTTTCTCCCATTCTGTAGGTTGCTTGTTCACTCTGATGATAGTTTCTTTTGCTGTGCAGAAGCTCTTTAGTTTGATTAGATCCCATTTGTCAATTTTGGCTTTTCTTGCAGTTGCTTTTGGTGTTTTAGTCATGAAGTCTTTGCCCATGCCTATGTCCTGAATGGTATTGCCTAGGTTTTCTTCCAGGGTTTTTACGGCTTTGGGTTTTACATTTTAGTCTTTAATCCATCTTGAGTTAATTTTTGTATAAGGTGTAAGGAAGGGGTCCAGTTTCTGTTTTCTGCATATGGCTAGCCAGTTTTCCCAGCACCATTTATTATATAGGGAATCCTTTCCCCATTGCTTGTTTTTGTCAGGTTTGTCGAAGATCAGATGGTTGTAGATGTATGATGTTATTTCTGAGGTCTCTGTTCTGTTCCATTGGTCTATATATCTGTTTTCATACAAGTACCATGCTGTTTTGGTTACTGTAGCCTTGTAGTATAGTTTGAAATCAGGCAGCATGATGTCTCCAGCTTTGTGCTTTTTGCTTAGGATTGTTTTGGCTATACAGGCTCTTTTATGGTTCCACATGAAATTTAGTTTTTTTGTTTGTTTGTTTTTGTTTTTTTTTTAATTCTGCAAAGAAAGTCAATGGTAGCTTGATGGGAATAGCATTGAATCTATAAATTACTTTGGGCAGTATAGCCATTTTCACTATATTGATTCTTCCTATCCATGAGCATGAATTTTTTTCCCATTTGTTTGTGTCCTCTCTTATTTCCTTGAGCAGTGGTTTGCAATTCTTTGTGAAGAGGTTCTTCACATCCCTTGTAAGTTGTATTTCTAGATATTTTATTCTCTGTAGCAATTGTGAATGGGAGTTAACTTATGATTTGGTTCTCTGCTTGTCTATTATTGGTGTATAGGAATGCTTGTGATTTTTGCACATTGATTGTGTATCCTGAGACTTTGCTGAAGTTGCTTATCAGCTTAAGGACTTTTTGGGCTGAGACGATGGGGTTTTCTAAATATATAATCATGTTATCTGCATGAGTTAATTTTCGTATGCAGTGACAGATAGGGAATCTAGCTTCATTTTTCTGCATATGGATATTCATTTTTCCGGGCACCATTCACTGAGGATACTGTTCTTTCTCCAATATATGTTCTTGGTGCTTTTGTTGAAAACTGGTTATCTGTAAATACATGGATTTATTTCTGGGTTCTTTATTCTGTTCCATTGGTCTACATGTCTGTTTTTATGCCAATAACATGCTATTTCAGTTACTATATAGCTTTGTAGTATATTTTGAAGCCAGGTAGTGTGGTACCTCCAACTTTGTTCTTTTTGCTCAGTATTGCTTTGACTCTTCAGGGTCCCTTTTTGGTTCCATAAAAATTTTTCTTTTTTTCTTTTTTTTGAGACAGAGTCTCACTCTGTCACCCAGGCTGGAGTGCAGTGGGGCAATCTCCGCTCACTGCAAGCTCCACCCCTGGGTTCATGCCACTCTCCTGCCTCAGCCTCCCAGTAGCTGGGACTACAGGTGCCCGCCACCACGACCGGCTAATTTTTTTGTATTTTTAGTAGAGACGGGGTTTCACTGTGTTAGCCAGGATGGCCTCGATCGCCTGACCTCGTGATCCGCCCACCTGGGCCTCCCAAAGTGCTGGGATTACAGGCGTGAGCCACCGCACCTGGCCTTTTTTTTTTTTTCTATTTTTGTGAAGAGTGTCATTGGTATTTTGATAGGGATTGTGTTGAATCTAGATTGGTTTGGTTAGTATGGTCATTTTAACAATATTAAATCCTCTGGTCCATGAGGATGGAATGCCTTTCCATTTTTTAATGGTCTCTTCAATTTCCTTCATCTGCATTTTGCAATTTTCACTGTAGAGATCTTTCACCTCCTTGGTTAAATTTATTCCTAGGTATTTTGTGGTTTTGGTAGCTATGGTAAATGAGATTGCTTTCTCTATTCCTGAGTATGCGTAATTTATAAAAATTTATAAAGAGTAAGTCGTCCGGTTTTCTTAATTATTTCATTTGAAAAGTGATAGGCCAGAAGAGAAAAAAGGCAGGAAGAAGAAATGGAACCATATATACTATCAAGTCATGTTAATGAAGGATGCCTAAATAAACCACAAATAAACTACATTTTACTTATGCCACAATGACTTAGGAAGAAAATGAACACGGGTTCTGGCTAACTTGGTGATTATTAATGGCCAGAAACCCATACTTGAGAGAATCTGAAACTGAACTGCAAAATAAAATCCCTAGCTATATAGGAAGATCAAGAAAACCATTTTATCATCAAAATGGATATTCAAAGGACATAATATTACTTTAGAAAGGCAAGAATAGAGTTATTTGGGTTTTACTAAATTCATATATGTAATTATTTCCACAAAATGCTTTCAAAGTTTATCATATGGTAATCCCAAAATACATGCAATATACAATTATTAAATATTGCTGAAATTAATGTACATAACAGTTCTGTTTTATGAAACTGGTGTGTTGTGTTATCTTAATTTGTACATAAATGAAAGAGCAGTTCCATAAAATTGAAAATGTAATTTAGCATTCTAACAAGGACATAACAATCCTTTGAAAACAAACAGCTTTTAACTAAGTAGCATAACTTACCCACTTGGCACATTAATCAAATAATACACTAAATAGTTTTCCTTACTACTGAATTTAACTTAAAAATTACAAGTTATCTTTGTACCCATACTTTTAATTAAAACTTCAATACTTTTAAAAAAGTGCACTAAGCAGGTTTGTCTCCTTGAAATATATAAAACTGTTCATAATAATGCAAATTAACATTAAAATATCACTGAAAAAACATGTATCATAGGATTTTACAAAGGGCTATGGAAAGTAATAGATTATAAGTAAGGGAAGAAATTATATTAAAATGGACTGACTTTCACTTTTTAGGATTGTGATTACATCTATGATGAGTCTATATAGAGAACAGTCAACATAATACAATATTAAATATGCTGCCACCACCTCACTCTCAGACTGATTAAAGGGCAAATTAAAGTGTCATGAAGTCATACTGCTAACCTTCAGGCTAGTGCTTCTCAGACTGCAATGTGCATGCCAAACACCTGTGAATCTTATTAAAATGCCCATTCTGATTCAGTAAGTCTCAATGAGACCTGTGATTCTGCATTTGCAACAAGATCCCAAGTGGTGCTAATGCTACTGGACCACAATTTGAGTAGCAAGGCTTTAAACTATAAGAAACTTTATTCTGCAAGAAATTTTTATAACAAATATGTTTTTGACTCTACTTTTTTCATTCATAATTCCAACAATTTCAACCAAAATGAAAAGTATTCCTTCTAGGTGGAAATATTCTTCATTCACATTGCTGCATATTAGATACTGACTTTAGGAATGCTAACACCATATCAAACACAGAGAGGATAATAAACACTTGTTGGCTGATTCCTTAAAATAACAGATATACTAAAATATAATTAATATACCATAAAATTCACCCTTTTAAAGTATACAATCCAGTGGTTTTTAGTATATTCAAATTTGTGCAACCATCACCACTCTCTAATTTTAGAGCATATTCATTATTCCAAAAAGAAATCTAATACTCGTTACTAGTCACTTCCCATTTCCCCCTAAGCCCTCCAGCTCTCAGCAACCACCAATCAGTTTTCTGTCCCTAAGGATATAACTGTTTAACATGTAGTCTTTTGTGACTGGCTTCTTTCACATCACATAAAGCTTTCAAGGTTCACCTATATTGCAGCATGTATCAGTACTTCCTTCCTTTTTATGGCCAATTATATTTCATTGTATAGATATATACAATTTGTTTATCCATTCATTAGGTGATGGACATTGAGTTGTTTCTACATTTGGCCATTAGGAATAATCCTACTACGAACATTTCTGTATACGTTTTTTGATAGATGTATGTTTTTTAATTCTTTGAAGTATATAGCTAGGAGTGGAATTGCTGGATTGTATGTTAACTCTATGTTTAACTTTTTGAGAAACCACTTGTTTTCTAGACTGCCTGCACCATTTTCTATCCCCACCAGCAATGGACAAAGGTTCCAATTTGTCAACACCCTGGTCAACACTTGTTACTATTTGTTGTTTTTCATTATAACCATCCTAGTGGGTGTGAAGTGGTATCTCATTTGTGATTTTGATTAGCATTCTCTGATAGCTAATAATGTTTAGCATCTTTTCATGTGCTTTGGCCATTTGCCTATCTAATTAGTTTTCCTTACAATCTATATTGCTATACTTTAATCTCTCCAATCTATAAGGCAGATGGAGTTGAGAAAAATATTGTAAACATTATTTTTGTTAGTACATACCCCTCTTGAAACAAAGTGAGAAGATTCTATGAACCTCCTAGTTGGGCAAGGTGTCAATTTACCATACAATATGGGGCCCACATGGTTCTCTATCAGGATCCTGTTTGAATTTCACAATGAATAGATTAATAAGTAGGTCTATTGCAGAAAGGAGACACGTAAGTCAAAAGACAGCAAGAGAAAGAAGGCATGAGTGCTCCCAATCTGCCCATTCTACCACAGAAAAGCATTGAACTAGGCCTACTTTTAAGATGGCCTCTGAGATGCCTGCCTCTTGTTTTACAACCTCCATTTGTGTATAGGTGAAAGGCTGTAATTGCAATGCAGTGTTGCTTCAGTGATTAGGTTATGTTATAGGGAAAAGGTGAGGGGATTTTCAAATGTAATTAATGTCCCAAATCAGTTGATTTTTCAGTTAATCAAAAAGGTAATTTGAGAGTGGGCCTGACTTAATCAGATAGCATGGACTCTACCTGAGGTGAAAAGCACTTAATGGCTGGGTATGGTGGCTCATATCTATAATCCCAGCCCTTTGGGAGGCCGAGGTGACAGGATCACTTGAGCCCAGAAGTTTGAGACCAGCCTGGGCAAAATAGCAAGACACTGTCTCACTAAAAATAAATAAATAAATAAATAAATAAATAAATAAAATTGAAATAGAAAAGGAAGAAAAGCACTTTAATTACCTATCTCAAAGAAGCAAATAGTATATTGTAGCATACTGTGAATTGCCTATGGAAAGGGTAGTCCCTAGGAGTGGAGGCACAAAGAAATTAATGTTTTCAACAACTCCAGGCAGATTAGAAGTGATCTTTCCCTTTCTCAAGCCTCCAAATGAGAATGCCATCTAGTCAGCACCTTGGTGTCAGCTTTGTGAGACCTCAAGCAGAGAATAAAGGTAAGCTGTGCTGTCTTTTGGCGAATGTAAATGATGAAATAATAAATGGGTATTGTTTTAAGCCATTAAGTTTGTGAATCTATGCAACACAGAAAACAAATACAAGAATGATGAATTCAGGTTTTCATTGGGTCAATGTAGGGCTGAATTCCTATAGTGAAACCCTGCTATGGTTTGAATGTTTGCCATCCAAAACTCCTGTTGAAATGTAATTACCATTTTAACAGTAGTAAAAGTTGGAACTTTTAAGATGTGATTATACTATGGAAGCTCTGCTTTCATGGGTGTGGTTAATGCCTTTTAAAAGGAGCTTTCAGGAGTGAGTTCTCTCTCTTGGTTCTTCCTCTCTTCTGCCATGTAAGTAGCAATGTTTCCCCACCTCTGGAGAATACAGCAACAAGGTTCTGTCTTGGAAGCAGAAAGCTGCCCTCATCAGACACCAAACCCACCGGTACCCTGATCTTGGACTTTTTTTTAAAAAAATTAATTTATTTATTTATTTATTTTGAGTCAGAGTCTCGCTCTGTCACCCAGGCTGGAGTGCTGTGGCGCGATCTCGGCTCACTGCAAGCTCTGCCTCCCGGGTTCACGCCATTCTCCCGCCTCAGCCTCCCGAGTAGCTGGGACTACAGGCACCCGCCACCAGGCCCAGCTAATTTTTTGTATTTTTAGTAGAGACGGGGTTTCACCGTGTTAGCCAGGATGGTCTCCATCTCCTGACCTCATGATACGCCCGCCTTGGCCTCCCAAAGTGCAGGGATTACAGGTCTGGGCCACTGTGCCCAGCCAATCTTGGACTTTAAAGCCTCCAGAACTGGGAGGAATCAATTTCTGTTCTTTATAAAGTATCCAGTCTCAGGTATTCTGTAATAGCAGCACAAAATGGACTAAGACAAACCCCTTCCTATTTATATCTCCTTCATTTTTAGGATAGGCCTTGTCTGTGGGGAACATACAGGGCTACTTGGCACTAGGTTGCCTAGAATTGGTGTGGCACCAGTTTAGGGTACTGGTCTGAGAAAGCCAGCTAACATGAGCCTGTGACCTTGAGAACCATGAGAAGGTGCAGTTTTCCCTGATGGGGGAAGAACTTCATCAATCTGGTGGGTAACTGAGCCTAGGTGTAGTTCTCCCTCTGGGAAATGGGGAAAGCAAGTGCCAGATAAATCATTATTCAGAAAAACCTGGATGAGTGCCTGAATGATTTTCAGATAACTTTACTCCTTGCAACTCGTCCCTGCCAATTGTGTTTTTAAGTTACAATTTATTAAGCATTTACCATATAACAGAGCATTTTTCATTCATTGTTTCAAATGGCTCTTACCAACCATTTGAAAAAAATACTATTTTCAAACAACATTTGAAAGATATCATTGACATATAATAAACCAGACATATTTAAAGTGTAAATTTGATGATCTTTGACATATGTAAGCATGTTTTCACCACATTCAAGATAATTAACATGTCCATCGTCCCTAAAAGTTTCCTTGCCCCTCTTTGCAACCCCTCATTCCTGACCCTTCCCATGCTACCCCTCCCAACACTGCCTCTCAAAGCAACCACTGATCTGCCTACTGTCACTATAGATTAGTATGCACTTTCTAGAGTTTTATATAAATGGAATCATATGGTATATATTCTTTTTTGTCTGGCTTATTTCACTCAGCATAATTATTTTGGGATTCATCCGAGTGGTTGCACGTATGAACAGTCCATTTTTAAAATACCTTCATTAAGAGATAACTCACATACCATGGCATTCAGCCATTTAAAATGTACAATTCAAAGGTTTTTGATATATTACATTTTTTTGAATTGCAGTAAAATGTATATAACATAAAATTTGCTATTCTAGTCCCTTCCTCTTTATTGATATATAGTATTCCATTGATACCACAATTTGTTTATCCATTCAGACAGGTAATACTATAGTCACACTCATTTTACAAATAAGAAAAAGTGAAATATGGGGAAAAGTTAACTTACTTGTTTGAAATCACGGGCAAGTAAGTGATAGCACTGGTTCAAATCCAGGTCTGTGCGGTGCTCGAATCAATATTCTTAACCATTATGCTACACTGTCTTTCCAAACTGAAAAGACCTAGCTGTAGTCTAAAACAAATATGTTTTTCCTTCATGGCCAACAACATATTAGTTCTTGTCATAGTCTAGCCTTGGAGGCTGATCATGGTCCTTCTCCTCTAATAATCTAAAAGATCCTTTCACAGAAAAATGAAAGACAAAGTAAAAGCCATTGACAGTATAAGCCACAGACATTGAGGTGACTATACTGTAGACAGCAGGCAGGGTTTCAGAATTAGGGATCGGACATGGGTCCAGAGAACTGGATTAAGCAGGAACAGACAGATTAGTGTCAAAACAATGTGCTTTAACCAGTCATCAGAGAAATAAATTAGCTGCCCTCCTCAGTTTTGTGCAAAAGTGTTAATTGAATGTGAACAAAGGGAAGAAAAAAGTTATTTGTGTGATAACAGTTCAGTTGGGACAAGTACCCAGAAGAGTCATTTCAGCCCTCAAGGGAGTTGATTCACTCATCCTTAGTGGTGCCTCAGATTAGGAGCATGATAAGATATATTATCTACTCTTTCTAGAAAGAAGTTTGAAAGATAATACATTAAACTGCCTTCATAGGACATGGGAAAAGGCAGTGGCAGCCTCACCTCTATTTTCACTAATTCAGAGAAAGAGGGAATGAGTTGTAGTAGAAATGGAAAGGCATTTCTTGAAAATATCATAAAGCACTGTAATATAAACTGTCAAAGGAGGCTGTGGAATATCTTTTCCTGGAACTCCTTAAGAACAAGAGAGATGCCCGCTCAGAATAAATCCAGGAATAGAGTCAGAGGAATGCTACCCAGACATATGGATGAACTAAACATGGTCTGCAGCAAGGGCTGGCTGCAGCCAAACAACTGGATCCCAGCCAGTTGCATAGGCCAGCCATCCAAATCATCTATAGAGATCACTCAACTCCAGTGTGGCCAGACAGTACCAAGAAGTGATTGCTAGAGAACTGGGCTCTCTAATTCTGCTTAATTTTATCTGCTTTTTCCTTCTGTAAGAATATGGCCACAATAGGGCCACTAATATGAAATCTGGAAATCAGAATATGACTTATTTTAAGCCCCAAGGACCTTGGGTTAAAAAAATGTATGACACAGAAACAGTAATAGTATTTTGTTTTGTTTTGTTTTTAAAAACTGAAACACATGGACTCCAGTCACTACAGGCAGTATCCATAAAAATTAGGAGAGGGCTGATAGAATAGGTACAGCCTGAGACAAATGAAGCCCAATTTTTAACTTGGCTCTAAAATAATTTACAAGGGCCTGATTCCAGTCTCTGTAGGTCTCCTCTCTACCCACAGCTGAGACAACAATTTGATCTCAATTGCAAGCTCAGTGCTAGTCTCAGACACAACTTTGTCAACAGAATTTTAAGAAACTCCATTCCAACACTCTAAGACTCAACATCAACTTGCTACAAGTCCTATCCTTGTGGCCCAGTTTTTTAAAAGGAACTCCTCCCTCTCTCTCTCCCTCCTTTTCTTCCTCCCCATCACCCAGCAATTTAACTCCCAGGTTTTTACCCAAGAGAAATATCTTCACAAAAAGACTTGTATATCAATGTTCATAGCCGCTTTATTTGTAATAGCTAAAACCTAGAAACAGTCCAAGTGTCAATCAACAGAAGATTGGATAAACAACCTGTGGTACATCATACAATGGAATACTTGTCAGCAACTAACAGGAAATAATCACAACCAGTTACAATCTCTTTGTTCCTTTTCTACTCCAACCGCTTCACTTGACTAGCCTTAAAGAATTTTAAAAGGGGCCAGGCGCGGTGGCTCAGCCTGTAATCCCAGCACTTTGGGAGGCCAAGGCGGGCAGATCACAAGGTCAGGAGATCGAGACCATGCTGGCTAACACGGTGAAACCCCATCTCTACTAAAAAATACAAAAAACTAGCTGGCGTGAACCCAGGAGGCGGAGCTTGCAGTGAGCCGAGATCGCGCCACTGCACTCCAGCCTGGGCAACAGAGCGAGACTCTGTCTCAAAAAAAAAAAAAAAAAAAAAAGAATATAAAAAGGTAAATAAGAATGGATACATGCAACAACATAAATGAATCTCAAAACATGCTAAGTGAGAGAAGCTAGACACAAAACGGTATAGACTCTATGACAGGCCAGGTGCTGTGGCTCACGCCTGTAATCCCAGCACATTTGAAGGCCAAGGCAGGAGGATCACTGGAGGCTAGGAGTTCAAGACCAGTCTGGGAAACACAGCAAGACTCTGTCTCTACAAAAATAAAAATCAAATTAGCCAGGTGTGGTGGTGCATGCCTGTAGTCTTAGCTACTAGGAAGGCTTAGGCAGGAGGATCACTTGAGCCCAGGAGTTTGAGGCTGCAGTGAGCCATGACTGCACCACTGCACTCCAGCCTGGGCAACTGAGTAAGATCTTGCCTCAAAAATAAATACATAAGTAAAAGTAAACAACATTATTCTATTTACATAAAATTCTAGGACATGCAAACATAAGTGGTGGAAAAAAATCAGAACAGCAGCTGCATCTAGGGGTGTGTTATGGGTTGAATTATGTCCCCTCTAAAGATACGTTGAAGCCTTAACCCTCAGTATCTGTGAATGTGACCCTATTTGCAAATAGGATCTTTGTACATGTAATCAAGTTTAGAGGATGTCGTTAGGGTGGGCCCTAATTCAATATGACTGAAGTCCTTGTAAGAAGGGAAGAGACACAGAGAAAGGCACATACGAGAAGAATGCCATTGATGACAGAGACAGCTTGGAATGGTGTGTCTGCAACCCAAGGAGCACCAGAGATTGCCAGCAACACCAGAAGCTAAGAGAAAGGCATGGAACATATTCTTCCCTGGAGCCTTCAGAGACAGCATGGCCATGATGACACTTTGATTTGGGGCTTCTAGCCTTCAAAACTGTGAGAGAATAAATTTCTGTTGTTTTAAGACCCCAGTTTGTGGTAATTAGTTACTGTAGCCCTAGGAAACTAACACAGGATGGGTGGGTTAGGAATGGCTGAGAAGGAGCATTACAGAACTTTCTGGGGTAAAGGAAATATTCTATATCTTGATAGGGGTTTGAGTTATATGAATGTATGCATTTGTCTCAACTTATCTAATAGTACACAAGTTTATGCATGTCACTGTATGTATGTTTATCTCAAAAAGAGAAAGCACCATAAATAAATATTGAGTTCTATTTAACACTATGCAGGCTGAAGTGTTTAGGGGTGAAGTGACTGATGTCTGCAACTTAGTTTGATTGATGGATGGAGGGACGAATAGATATGTCACAAAGCAAATACAGAAAGATATTAACCACTGTAGAATCTAGGTGATGGGTGTATGGTGTTTGCTATACACGTCTTTCAACTTTTGATGTATTTGAAAGTTTTTCTAATAAAATGTTACAGAAAAACACAAACTATTTGCTATGTGAAAGCATCTTCAAGACAAGTTCCTTATCCCACCACACTTCTGCTCCTTCCAACCAGGCAAGAAATTCAGAAGCTGCCACTGCCTCAAAACATTTTACAGTTAAGGCCTGAGTTCAGGCTGATGCAGCTGTAGCTGCTGCCTGGGCAAGGAGGGATAGGGAGACTAGGCCATCCTATGAATATCCTATGCTATAGCTTGGGATTCCTCTCGCTGGCAGGAGTATGGGTCCTTCAGGGACTCCAGAATTGTTCTGAAGCAACAACTTTGGTGTTTCATCTTAATATGCTGCACACATTTGTCAGTACTGGCCATATTCACCAAATTAAAAAATTAATTTTTCATCCTATGAATATCCTATGCTACAGCTTATCCTATGAATATCTAGAACAATACTCACAGCTCTGCAACAGGCTGCTGTGAGACTGAGATGCGAGTGAACCACACTCCCAACAGCTCTTTGCCCATGCTGCTTGCCTGGGCAATACCCTGCCCTCCTTGGTCACAGGCCTAAAGTGTCATTTGAGAGTTTAATGCTGAGCTGTATCCTACCCTCAGCCTGAGTTTGGGCTGACACAACTGTAGCCACTGCCTAGCCAAGGAGGGACAGGGAAACCAGACTCTCCTATGTATACCCAGAACAATACCCAATGCCCTGCTGTGGGCTACTGTGAGACTGAGACTCAAGTGGCCCACTCTCCCCACATCTTCTCTTGCAAGTGAACAAGAGACGGTGTATGTCCTGCTGATGCAGAGCTGAAGTTTCAGGTGGTTCCCCACTCCCCACCTCTGGAAATCACATCTTATCTCCTATATTCTTGGGGCCTTCAGTGACAATAAACTAGCCTGACATGATGGGTAAAAGTCAAGAGTGACCCCTTTCTTTCCTTATCAATGACATGCCTTTTCATAGAGTCCTTCTGGAGAGAAAGCTGTTCCCAAAACCTAGCATCTCTTTCCTGTTGTCTTCTATCTACACCTTTAGGTCTCGTTGGTGCTTCAGATGGAAGTAAATGCAGTCTCTCCTTCCATAAACTGTCCCTAAGAGGGGCACCCCAGTCCCTGGACTTCAGATCAGTACTCCCATTGGGCCCCATATGTAATCATCATCCCCTGATAATCTTACCTCAAGCCTGCCTCTGTGTTCCTCTTTCTCTTTCTCAGTGCTGCCACCCAGGGTCAGGCCCTCCTTTTCCTGAGTTGTTGGATGAGAAATAGGTTATTTAATGAAATGCACATTTCTGGCAATGACATTCTGCTCAAAACCTTCCAAGGACCCTGTAAAACCAGCATATGTCATCTCCTTATGAAGCCTTCCTTGCCCCCTGCCTGTCAGAGCAGAATTGACCCTCTCCCCCTTGTGTCTCTGCTGTGCTTCATGTAGACTCATCTCATACCATCTTTTCCTCTTTACTGCAGTGAATTGTTAGCCAGCTGCTTCACCTCTAGACTAGCAGAGGTGTTGGATCATGTCATTTTTTATGTCCAGTACCTTAAAAAGTACCTGACTTTCATCAGTGTACCAATACCTATAGTTGGTTCTTATTACCTATCAAAAACAATCTGAGCCTCTTGCTCTGTCATTAACAGTCCCCAGCATGTCCCTTCATCAGTCCCCCATATGTCCCATCCACTCCCATCCAAGCTGAGTGCCCCTCGGTGCCCCTGTTAGCACATGTCTGGGAACACCTAAAGGGTCCTGGAGAAAGGCCTCTAAATGGTAGCGTTTAGTACATGATGGCAGATAGTACTTAAAATGTTAGATGTTAGAATATAGTTAACTGGAGGGTCTAGAGTCGGGCCACCTAGTTCGATCTCCCTTCTACACTTACTAACTGTGACTTGGGAAATTATATCACCTTAACCTCTCCATGTCTTAGTTTCTTCCCTGGCAAAAAAAGGTGCCAATAATAGTACCTATCTCATAAAGGTTTTTTGGAGGGTTAGATTGATATAGATAAAGCTCCGGAACAACCTTGTCACATAGTAAGCATTTAGTTAATTCTGATTATTATTGAGTGTCTGCTATATGTCAACCACAATGCTACAAACTTGACATATATTACTGAAACGGGAAAAGTTCCTTTGTCCTCCTCACAGAACGTGCAGTGGAGGAGTGGCTCGCTTCTTCAGTGCCCTGCTGCTCAAACCTCTAGGGAGAACATGCAGATGGGCAGGCTGTGGGGCTCTGACCCCACAGCAGTGTCTAGGGCTGAATGTTTACAGCTGAAGTCCCAGTGGGCGTGTGTTACAGGGTGCTCTTTTAGTTTAGCCATCTGTAGGCAGCTTGTGTTAGCGCAATTAGACCCCTGCCTTATCACAAGGACAGAGGGCTTTCTGTATCCCAGAGTTCTTGCCTTAGTGTACCAGAAGAATCAGATAACTTGTGGGCTTGGAGAATGAGTGCAAGGTTTTATTGAGTGGAAGTAGCTCTCGGAGCCAGAAGAGAGAGGGTTTTCCCCTGGAGTTGGGCCGCTTGGTGGCCTAGGCTCTCCTCCAACTGTTGCCTTGTTCCACCTGTCGATGGCCTGCCGGCCTGCCAGCATCTGTCATATGTTCCTTCCCCGGTATGCTCCCCTCAGTGTCCTCTCAATGTCCAGCCATTCGTGTCTTCTTCCACCGATGTATTTCTCTCAACTTCCAGCCGCTTGCATGTCTGCCTGCTAGGGCCTCGGGGGGTTTTATAGGCACAGGATGGGGGCGTGGCAGACCAGGGTGGTCTTGGGAAATGCAACATTAGGGCGGGAAGGCAGGAGTGTCTGTCCTCACCTAGGTCAGTGGGCATAGGCCAAGGGTGGAGCCCTCGCCAGGGACCATGCCCTTCCCTTCCCAGCACTTCCCTTCCCCCCTTCCGTATCATTACTTCTAATGTTTACAACACTGGAAGCAGGCAGTACTTTCTTCCTTCAACCAATGAAAGGGCTGAAGCCCATAGAGATTAAGTACCTGTCTCAAATTCACATGGTCAGGACATTTTGAAGCAAGGATTTGAATCTACTTACGTGGTTTTTGCCATACCTGTACTATTATTTACTAAATAGCCTTTAATTTGGCTCCTTTCCCTTTAAATAAATATATTAATAAATCTAAACTTCATTTCATTTTCACAAGTAAGTTTGATGTGTTCACTAATTCTCCTTATTCACATTAAAATAAGTTTACAACTGTTAAATGTTTGTCCATATTTCACCTAAAAATATCAGATATTCCACAGTAATTAGTAAAAATATTACATACTCCACAGTACATGGTACTGAGCCACATTTGCTTAGCTTGTTTTTACTTATATGCATTTCACAAGAATAAAGTAATCACTTAACTTATAAATTAAAAGGACTTTAAAAGCAATCTATGCCAGGAATCAGTAGGCTTCAATTTTTTTGCCAATTTTGAGGAATTGACAATGGCTGCCCAGAATAAAGACTGTGTTGGACACAACAAGAAATAACACCATGCTGTCTGTGCACCATAGGCCCAGGAGGCTGGAGTAAGGGGATTGGCCACATATTTGCCATTCTTTGTCTAGTCCAATCCACTCAACTTTTCAGAGATGATGCCCCATTAACTCTTCTTCCTCCTACCACCATTCCTTTACTGGATAACCAGGAGAGTGATATTTTACCAAGAGACACTAGTAAGTAAGCAAGGAAGGAGACTGGCAACTCTCTTGATTCTGCAATGGTGGCACCTTAGGAGACACACAGGGAACCTAGGGCCATCAAGAAGGCAATTAAAAGGGCTGACAGATGATGTGCTAGATAGTACATCCAGGCAAGGAGAGTAGAAAAACATCAAGGAGCTGTAACAGCCAGACACAATAGGATCCTGGCAAGTAAACATTGTTTACTGTGATGACTGTGTACTAAACCTGAAGTCAGCAGTTAGCCCCTGTTGGTAAGCCAGCAGGATGCCTCTAAGTACTTACTGGGGCTCTTGCATATATATATTTTCCTGCTCCAACACATACTTAAGGCAGACACTGGGTTGTGGTAAGGGATCTCTTTTGTGGCTATTTACTTGGGCCAAGTTGTTATGCCCATGCAGACAAGCCTCTACTTATTTGGTCTCATTTGAAGTATTAAAAAAAATTTTTTTCCTACTGATTCTCCCTCTATAATTATTCCTATTCTTTCTGTTGTTAAAAGGGAGGGAGGTTTGTTCAGTGGTTAGGATCTCTCCAAAATCTACAAGAGAAGAGTCAGAGGCCCTTCCTCTTCTGGCAAGACTAGATCCCTTTTTCAGAAAACATCTATCACAGTTCAGAAAAGAGTTAACATAGCAGACTTGAAAACTGCTATTCTTAGAAAGCCCTGCTTACAAGGTTGGCCTTTGGGCTGGCATCTGGAAACTTAGATTTCAGAAGATTCTCACCATTCACTGGCAAGAATGACTCACTGTACCTAAACTGTGCAAATATGGTTTATGCTGAACACCTGCTTTCCTTCTGTGAGTCTGGAATTTGGGTACATACCAGGCAGAGGCAGGTAGAGAGGGCATACCCTCAGGCCCCAATAAAAAACCTGGGCACTGAGTCTCTAATGGGCTTTCATGATGAGCAACATTTCACACGTGTTGTCACAATTCATTGCTGGGAAATTTAAGAGTGTCCTCTGTGACATTAGGAAAGGACCCCTGGAAATTTGCACCTTACCCTGGACATGCACCTGTTCCCTTTGCTGATTTTTATTGGAATCCTTTCACTGTAATAAATAATCGCTGTGAGTAGGACTATACATTGAGTCCTGTGAGTCCCTCCAGGGGATCGTGGAACCAGGAGCAGACCAGGGGAATCCACTGACACAAGCACTTTTGCTTTTCTGTGTGCTGGGAATATAAATAGATGGGTCATGGCCAGAAAACAAACAAAAATTGAGCTAAAAATATGAAATTTAACTATAAAGTTTGAACTCCATAATCGCCAACTAGAGAGCTGATCTATGTCTTGGACAAGTGGGGAAACATGGTGAATTTCTTTCTTTTTTTTTTTGTTTTTTTTTTTTTTTTAGTAGAGACGGAGTTTCACCGTGTTAGCCAGAATGGTCTCGATCTCCTGACCTGGTGATCTGCCCACCTCGGCCTCCCAAAGTGCTGGGATTACAGGCGTGAGCCACTACACCTGGCCGGTGAATTTCTTGTAGCAATTCGAGAAGGGGTATTTTGCCCTTGAAAAGCATCATTCAATTTATGATCTGATCTTGTACAGAAGGAGAGAAAGTTGCTGTATAAATAAATGCTAGTTAACACAAACAACCTCTCTTGAAGTAGAACCACCTCCAAACTAGAAATCTAAGATTCCTCCCTGCTTTTTTATAAAGGCTCTGCCTTCATAAAGGCCTTTGGAAAACCTTAGACCCGAAAGGGAGCTCAGAGCTCATCATTCCCTCTCCTCTCAGTATAGAAATCCTCTTTAGAACATTCCTATCAGGTTACCTCTTGAGTACTTCCCGTTCACCCAATGCTTCTCAAAAATTTCCTCCAAACTACCCTAAGAAAAGGACTCTTATTGGCAGACTAGTTACAGGTATAGTTCAAATCAGATTTGAAAAGATAAATATCTCTGAACATACTTTGCTTTTCCTTAAAATTTATCTAATTTTTGCGATTTCCTCACATGTCTGTGTTTTGTGGAGATATTCATCACTATTTTAAAAAGCACGCCTCAGGTCAGGCACCGTGGCTCACGCCTGTCATCCCAGCACTTTGGGAGGCCAGAGCAGGAGAATCAATTGAACCCAGGAGTTGGGGACCAGCCAGGGCAAAATAGCAAGACCTTGTTTCTACTAAAAGTAAGTTTTAAAAAACTTACCCAGGTGTGGTAGCACATGCCCATACTCCCACCTACTAGGGAGGCTGAGGTGGGAGGATAGATTTAGCCTGGGAGATTGAGGCTGCAGTGAGGTTTGAGCACCATTGCACTCCAGCCTGAGAGACAGAAAAAGAGCTTGTCAAAAAAGTCATGTCACACACGTGTGGGACACATGTCACACAGGTGTCAGTCATGAGTCACACACATCAGTCACATGTCAGTCATGTGCAAAAAGTCAGTTATGAGTCAGACATGTCACACACGTGTCATCTTGTCACTTAAGTGTCACAGACATGTCACACATGTGTCAGTCATGTGTAACTCATGTGCCACACATGTCAGACATGTGTCAGTCACATGTCATGCACGTCATCCACGTGTCACACCCATATCACACGTGTCAGAAACGTGTTACGTGTTAGTGATGTGTCAGTCACATGTCACACACGTGCCAGTCACTTGTCAGACATGGGTCACACACATGTCACTCATGTGTGACAGGTGAATGACAGGTGACTGACATGTTTAGCTGTGACTGACAGGTGTCTGACACATGACTGACACGTGTGTGGTGTGTGGCACATGTGTGTGGCATGTGTGTGGCGTGTGAATGACATGTATGTGGCGTGTGACTGACACGTGACTGGCCTGTGACTGACACGTGTGTGTGGCACATTACTGACAGGTGACTGACACGTGTTTGGCTGTGACTGACATGTGACTGACACATGTGACACATGTGTGACACATGACTGGCCCATGTGTGGCACATGTGTGGCACTTGTTTGGCAGGTGTGTGGCAAGTGATACCTATGTGACATGACTGACACATGCTTTACATGTGACTGACATGCGTGACAGATGACTGACATGATTGACACGTGTGTGACACGTGACTGACAAGTGACTGACACATGACTGATACGTGGATGACACTTGGCTGGCATGTGTGTGGCACATGACTGACACGTGAGTGACATGTGTGAGCTGTGTGTGACCCATGACTGACCCATGACTGACCCCTCTGTGACCCGTGTGTGACCTGTGTCCAGCTAATTTTCGTATTTTTATTAGAGACAGTGTTTCACCACATTGACCAGGATGGTCTCAGTCTCTTGACCTCATTATCTGCCCACCTCGGCCTACCAAATTGTTCGGTTTACAGGCATGAGCCACCACGCCTGGCCTCAAATAATATTCTGTTGGAAAGGAGAACGGATGTATAGGTGGATATTCCTCCAAGATATGGTAGATACACAAGGTCATAATAGTTTCTCTTGGAGATTTCTCCCTGCTCGGCTTCGGCTCACAGCATGCATTGTTAAGAGGATTCTGGAAGCTTGACATTGACCTTCTTGTGTTTTAGAGACATTAAAACAAAGAAGGCTTCCTTTTTCTACTTCTTACTCAGGAAACTTAGAGTATTTGAGAACATAAAATACTGGGTTTTAGGGACATAACTGTCCCTGGGATAACTGCTCTAGAGCCTGAGAAATGATTTTTTTAAAAAATGTGATGCGGCCGGGCGTGGTGGCTCAAGCCTGTAATCCCAGCACTTTGGGAGGCCAAGACGGGCGGATCACGAGGTCAGGAGATCGAGACCATCCTGGCTAACACGGTGAAACCCAGTCTCTACTAAAAAATACAAAAAACTAGCCGGGCGAGGTAGCGGGCGCCTGTAGTCCCAGCTGCTCGGGAGGCTGAGGCAGGAGAATGGCGTAAACCCGGGAGGCGGAGCTTGCAGTGAGCTGAGATCCGGCCACTGCACTCCAGCCTGGGCGACAGAGCGAGACTCCGTCTCAAAAAAAAAAAAAAAAAAAAGAAAGAAAACCGCAATGAGATACCATCTCACACCAGTTAGAATGGTGATCATTAAAAAGTCAGGAAACAACAGGTGCTGGAGAGGATGTGGAGAAATAGGAACACTTTTACACTGTTGGTGGGACTGTAAACTAGTTCAACCATTGTGGAAGACAGTGTGGCGATTCCTCAAGGATCTAGAACTAGAAATACCATTTGACCCAGCCATCCCATTACTGGGCAGATACCCAAAGGATTATAAATCATGCTGCTATAAAGACACATGCACACGTATGTTTATTGCGGCACTATTCACAATAGCAAAGACTTGGAACCAACCCAAATGTCCATCAATGATAGATTGGATTAAGAAAATGTGGCACATATACACCATGGTATAGTATGCAGCCATAAAAATAGATGAGTTCATGTCCTTTGTAGGGACATAGATGAAGCTATAAACCATCATTCTTAGCAAACCATCACAAGGACAGAAAACCAAACACACTGCATGTTCTCACTCATAGATGGGAATTGAATAATATGAACACTTGGACATGGGGTGGGGAACATCACACACCGTGGCCTGTCGTGGGGTCGGGGGTAGGGGGAGGGATAGCATTTGGAGATATACCTAATGTAAATCATAAGTTAACAGGTGCAGCACACTAACATGGCACTTGTATACATATGTAACAAATCTGCCCGTTGTGTACATGTACCCTAGAACTTAAAGTATAATAATAAAAGCAAAGAAAAAAAGAAAAACAGACCCATCCTCCCGCTGTCTTCAAGAGACCTATGTCACATATAATGATGCCCATAAGCTCAAATTAAAGGGATGGAGAAAGATCTATCATGCAAATGGAAAACAAAAAAGAGCAGGGGTCGCTATTCTAATATCAGATAAAATAGTCTTTAAACCAGCAACAGTAAAAAAGAACAAAGCAGTGCAGTATATAATGATAAAGTGTTCAATTCACTAAGAAAATTTAACTATCCTAAATATATATGCATCCAACATTGGAGCACCCAGATTCATAAAACGATTACTTCTTAGAGTTAAGAAAAGACTTTCACAGCCTCTACTATCACACAATGATACTAAAGGACTTCAACACCCCATTGATAGCATTAGACAGATCATCAAGGCAGAAAACTCACAAAGAAATTCTAGACTTAAATTCAACACTTGACCAATTAGACCTAACAGACATCTACAGAATATTCCACCCAACAGCCATAGAATATACATTCTTCTCATCTTCACACAGAACATACTGTAAGATTGACCACATGCTTGAACACAAAGCTAGTCTCTAATACATTTTAAAAACTGAAATCATACCAAGCATCTTCTCAGACTACAGTGGAATAAAAACAAATCAATACCAAGAGGAACTCTCAAAACCACAGAAATATATGGAAACCTAACAACTTGCTCTAGAATGACTTTTGGGTAAACAACAAAATTAAGGCAGAAATTTAAAAAGTATTTGAAACAAATGGAAATGGAAACACAAAATACAAAAACTTCTGGAATATAGCAAAAGCAGTGTTGAGAGGAAACTTTATAGTGCTAAATGCCTACACTGAGAAGATAGAAAGATCTCAAACTAACAACCTAACCTTGTACCTAATGAAACTAGAAAAACAAGAACAAACTAAACTCAAAGTTAGCAGAAGAAAAGAAATAACAAAAATAAGAGCAGAACTAAATGAAACTGAGACACAAAAAGCCATACATTTCATTTTTCAAAAACAAAAGAAATTAAAAATTGATTATTTGAGAGGATAAACAAGATTGACAATCCATTAAGTAGATTAACAAAGAAAAAGAGGGAAGATTCAATGACGCACAATCAGAAATGACAAAGGTAACGTCACAATCAATCCCACAGAAGTGCAAAGATCTTTGGAGACTACTATGAACATCTCTGAACACATAAACTAGAAAATCCAGAGGAAATTGATATATTCCTGGAAACACACAACCTCCCAAGATTGAACCACAAAAAAAAAAAAAAAAAAGAAACCCTGAATAGATCAATAACAAGTAATAAAATTGAATCAGTAGTTGGAAAAAAAAAAACCTACCAGGCAAAAACAAAAACAAAACAAAACAACAACAACAACAACAACAAAAACCCTCGGCCAGATGGATTCACAGCCCAATTCTATCAGATATAAGAAGAACTAGTATCAATCCTACTAGCTAGCTCCTAAAACCACTCAAAAAATTCAAGGAGGGTCTCCTCTCTAACTCATTTTATAAAACCAGTATCACCCTAATACCAAAATCTAGCAAAGACACAACAAGAAAAGAAAACTACAGGCCAATATCTTGGATCCTCAGCAAAAATCCTCAACAAAATACTAGCAAGTCGAATCCAGCAGCACATCAAAAAGTTAATTCACCACAATCAAGTGGGCTTTATTCCTGGGATGTAAGGATAGTTAAACATACACAAATCAATAAATATGATTCACCATATAAACAGAATTAAAAACAAAAACCATATGATCATCTCAATAGATGCAGAAAAAGCATCTTATAAAATCCAACATCCCTTCATGAAATAAAAAAACCCTCAACAATGTAGGCGTTAAGGACCATACCTCAAAATAATAAGAGCCATCTATGACAAACCCACAGCCAACATCATACTGAATGGGCAAAAACTGGAAGCATTTCCACTAAGAACTGGAAGAGGACAAGGATGTCCACTTTCACCACTCTTATTCAACATAATACTGGAAGTCCTAGCCGGAGCAATCACGCAAGAGAAAGAAATAAAAGGCGTCCACGTAGGAAGTCAAATTACCTGTCTTTTGCTGGTGACATAATTCTATACCTAAAAAGCCCTAAATATTCTGCCAAAAGACTCCTAGACCTGATAAACAACTTCAGCAAAGTCTCAGGATACAAAATTGATGTACAAACATCAGTAGTGTTTCTATACACCAATAACGTTCAAGCTAAGAACCAAATCAAGAATGAAATCCCATTTACAATAGCCACAAAGAATAAAATACCTAGGAATACATCTAACTAAGGAGGTCAAAGAGCTCTACAAGGAGAACTAAAAAGCACTGCTGAAAGAAATCATAGATGATGCAAACAAATAGAGAAACATTCCATGCTCATGGATTGGAAGAAACAATATTAAAATGTCCATACTGCCCAAAGCAATCTACAGATTCAACACTATTCCTATCAAATTATCAATGCCATTTTTCACAGAATTAGAAAAATTATTCTAAAATTCATATGGAACCCAAAAAGAGCCCAAATACCCAAAGCAATCCTAAGCAATAAGAACAAAGCTGGAGGCATCACAATACCCATCAGTCTATGCTACAAGGCTACAGTAACCAAAATAGCACGCTATTGGTACAAAAATAGAAACATAGATCAATGGGACAGAATGGAGACTCCTGAAATAAAACCACACATTTACAACCAACTGATTTTTGACAAAGTTTACAAAAATAAATAATGGGGAAAGAATACCCTATTCAATAAATGGTGTTGAGAAAATATGCAGAAGAATGAAACTGGACCCGTATCTCTCACCACATACAAAATTTAACTCAACATGGATTAAAGACTTAAATGTAAGAACTGAAACCATAAAAATCCTAGAAGAAAATCTAGGAAATACTCTTCTAAACATTAGCCTAGGCAAAAAATTTATGACTAAGTCTTCAAAAGCAAATGCATAAAAACAAAAATTGACAATTGGGACCTAATTAAACTAGAAGCTCCTGCACAGCGAAAGAAATTATCAACCTGGAAATCATGCAACCTACAGAATGGGAGAAAATATTTCCAAACTGCACCCACCAAAGGACTAATATCCGGAATCTCAAAGAAACTGAAACAAATCAACAAGATAAAATAAATAGCCCTAAAAGTGGGCAAAGGACATGAGCAGATACTTCTCAAAAGAAGACATACAAGTGGCCAACAAGCATATGAAAAATGCTCGATATCACTAATCATCAGAGAAATGCAAATGAAATCCACAATAAGATACCATCTCACACCAGTCAGAATGGCGATGATTAAAAAGTCAAAAAATAACAGATGTTGGTGAGGTTGTAGAGAAAAGGGAATGCTTATACACACTTGGTTGGAATGGAATTTAGTTCACCCCCTGTGGAAAACAGTTTGGAGATTTCTCAAAAAACTAAAAATAGAATTACCATCTGAACCATTACTAGGTATATGCCCAAAGAAAAATAAATCATTCTACCAAAAAGATACCAGTACTCATATGTTTATTGAAGCACTCTTCACAATAGCAAATACATGCAATCAGCCTAGGTGCCCATAAATGGAAGACTGGATAAAGAAAATGTGGTACATATACACCATGAAATACTAAGCAGCCATAAAAATGAAGGAAACTAAGTTCTTTGCAGCCGCGTGGATGCAGCTGGAGACCATTATCCTAAGCAAGTCAGTGTAGAAACCAAATGAAATACCATGTTCTCACTTATAAGCAGAAGCTAAGCATTGATTATACAATGACACAGAAATGGGAACAATAAACACCAGTGATTACAAAAGGGAGGAAGGAAGGAGGGGGCAGGGGTTGAAAAACTACCTATTGAGTGCTCTGTCCACTTCTTGGGCGATGTGATCATTAGAAGCTCAAACTTTAGCATCACACAATATACCCATGTAACAAACCTGCACATGTACCCCCAAATCTAAAACAAAATAAGAAACAAAAAATTTTACAGTTGAGAAAATGGAGTCACAGGGTGGTTGAGCAACTTGCCGAAAGTCACACAGCTAGCAGTAGTGCTGCAGCCACTTTTATTCCCAAATTTTGCAAACGCTGGGATCATCCGGTGTTAAGTTTCATTTGTGTATTTTTGTTTCGCTATAAAGAACTACCCGAGACTGGGTAATTTGTAAAGAAAAGAAGTTTAATTGGCTCCTGGTTCTGCAGGCTGTATAGGAATCATGGTGTTGGCATCTGCTTGGCTTCTGATGAGGCCTCAGGGAGCTTTTACTCACTGTGGAAGGTGAAGCAGGAGCAGGCAGGTTACATGGTGAGAGAGGGAGCCAGAAGGGGGAGGAGGTGCCACATTCTTTTAAACAACCAGATTTCATGTGAACTAAGAGTCAGAACCCACTCATTATTGTGAGAATAGCATCAAGCCATTCATGAAGGATACACCCCATGGCCCAAACACCCCCCAGTAGGCTCCATCTCCAACACTGGCAATTACATTTCAACATGAGATTTGGAGGGGACAAACATCTAAACTATACCACATTTTATATCCAGCACCTAGCCCAGTGCCTGCTCCAGGCATATTGTGAAAGTTCAGGGTGAATGAAAGGTTGCAAAGCTGTGTTCTTTATCACTCTTCACATACTGTATCCCAAAGTCCAGCCCTTCCTTGTGCCTGGTTCTGATCTCACAACACTAGCCTTGCTGGCTCCCCTCCTAGGAACTGAAATCTTATTCACCTCCAGACTTTGATACCTGTTAACAGATTCCTACTGTCAGCCTACCTTGATTTCTCACATATCTAACCAGATTTGTCGTTGCAACATTTACCCACCTATTTGGTGTTGCCTCCCATTTCTTTGGGTACACGTACTGACCATCCCTTTACCCACACTGACTGCCAATTATTATTACACTTGTGCTGCTGTTCTGGTCTTTGCACCAGATCCGAAGTAAAGAAAAGGAGACATCTTCACATCAAACACTTGCAAGTATTACCTGCTGCCTAGTTGTCTCTGGCCCTATCTGATCCCGGTGTGATTTCTTCCTGGTGCTCCTCAGACCCTCATATCCCTGGAAAGGTGCCAGACTACCTAAATTTGAGCTACACCCTGTTTTTCTAAAGGCTGAGACAATCTCACAAGTTTGAAAAGAAAGGAAGGATGACAGGGAGAGATGAGAGGGAAGGAACACAATTTTTTTCCCTTTCCCTTCAAACTGTAGGGCAGCATGTAAATACTGCAGACTTAGGGTAGAAAGTGCATTTAATTTTAGGAGGAACAAATCTCCAAAATCACTAACCCAGTTTTTGTGTGTGCGTGTTGTTGTTTGTTTGTTTGTTTTTTCAAGACAGGGTCTTCCTTTGTAGCCCAAGCTGGAGTGCAGTGGTGCTATCACAGTTCCCTGCAGCCTGGACTTCCTTGGCTCGAGTGATCTTCCTACCTCAGCCAGCCGAGTAGCTGGGACTGCAGGCGCACACCACCATGCCCAGCTGATTTTTGTTTTTGCAGAGACAGTTTCGCCATGTTGTCCAGGCCAGTCTTGAACTCCTGGACTCAAGCAATCCGCCTGCCTTGGCCTCCCCAAATGCTGCGATTACGGGCTTGAGCCACTATGCCTGGCCTATCACAGCATTTTGAGGAGAGGGCACAGGAAAGTAAGGGGGAAAAAACATAGAATGGGGAGAAATTAACAAACGTTGTAGGCACAAATCAACTAAGGTGTGTGAAGAAGCTGGTGTGAAAAATCTTGATTCCTATCTTTTCATCAACTCATTTTGTCCTCCTAAGCTGTACTGTGACTCAGTGGATACCTTACACAGATGCTGTTTCTGAAAAATCCCTCTTTAACCCCAGGCTCCTTCAAGTGAATGCTTACGTTCACAGATGTGCTATAAACTTTGTAAATAAATGATAGACTCATAGTTTGCAGGTGTCTTGCGTGTGGCCAGCCTGACCAAGGTGGGAAGAAGGGCCAGGAAGGTGACTCCTTCAGCTGGAAGTGCCTTGCCAATCAAAGATAATTCTACAAAAGAATTATCTTGTTACTTCAATTCACTTCTGATGAAGATAGCCTGTGACTAATACAGGATTGAGCATAATGAGTTCCTTTACTTTAGATGTGCATAAGAAAAATTAAACATCATTTCCCTCACTCCACACCCCCAGCCCTGTAAACGCTCTGACTTAGCCGCACTGGAGGAAAACACAAGGAACTGCGTAAAGGAGAGAGCAAACCACGCCACAGGTGGACAGCAAGGTAAAGAGAGAAATCCAGCATTGTTTGCTTGGCATAATGACGTGAAGCTATAGTCTCAGTGATTGCCCTGGTGATTATAATTAGCACCCTAATTTATAACAATCCAGTCTGAATTAATATCAACTTAATTTCAATAGTACACAAAAATGTTGTTCCCATAAAACTCCATTTCTTCTCCCTTCCTTTATGCTTTACATCCTTATACATTGTATGCCCATGAACATGGAAATAATTATTGCTTTATGCAGTTGTCTTTTAAATCAGACAGGAGAACAAACAAGTTGCGAACAAAAAATACATCCATACTGTCTTTTATGTAGCTACCTTTACTGGTGCTCTTTATTTCTTCATGTGGATTCGAGTGTCCTGTCTAGTGTCTAGTGTCCTTTTATTTCAGCCTGAAGGACTCCCTTTAATAATACTTGGAGGGCAATTCTGCTAGGGATGAAGTATTTGTTTGTTTTTGTTCATCTAAGAATGTCTTTTTTTTTTTTTTTTTTTAAGATGGAGTTTTGCTCTTGTTGCCCAGGCTGGAGTGCAATAGCGCGATCTCAGCTCACCACAACCTCCACCACCCGGGTCCAAGTGATTCTCCTGCCTCAGCCTCCCTAGTAGCTGGGATTACAGGCATGCACCACCATGCCCAGCTAATTTTGCATTTTTCCGTAGAGATGGGGTTTCTCCACGTTGGTCAGGCTGGTCTTGAACTCCTGACCTCAGGTAATCCGCCTGCCTCAGCCTCCCAAAGTGCTGGGATTACAGGTGTGAACCACCGCGCCTGGCCAAGAATGTCTCAATGTCTTCTTATTTTATGAAGGATAATTGCATATATCATAGGCTGTGACACCTGTAGCCACCTACACATTTCTTCCACAGCATTTATACGTTTCCCCCGAGATATAAGCCCTGGGTCTGGAGGATTGCGGTGCAGAGATCTATCTTGCAGCCACCCAAGACCATACTCTGTCTATAAATTCCGCTAATACATTACCCTGTACTGACAAACTGGATTTGTCTGCCTCATCTTGGCTCCTTCCGGATTTGAGGGTCACTTTGCACATATGGCCCTTTCATGGAACATATAGTTAGAATTAAAGATACTAATGACTCTCTTTCAAGTAGTAAAGAGAGTACAGATAGTGCATAGCATAGCATAACATAGCATGAACTGTTCATAGAGATATGCAAAATATCTGCATTGGATACTCCGATTTAATCAACCACTTGTAAGAAGCAAGGAGCAGAGTGACTCTGTATATAATCCTTTTCAAAATTCTTTAAAACTAGGAAATATAAAGACAATGGTTGGTTACTCCTACTGTTGCTGGACAAATTGATGAAAGAAAAGGATGAGCTCAGGGATTCAAATTCCAAGCTCAAGTGCTGCATAAATGACCTAAGAGCTTCTATGTGTGTCCTGAAGGAGTCCTCTGTCTCCTCTAGTGGTAGGGCTAAAATTGCTGCAAATCAAACACAGAACCTCATCCTGTGATTGGCTGGATTACAGTACAAGTTAAACTCTCAACCTTGCAGGGTGTCTCCTGTTAAAGGGAGGACATCAATTGGGAAAGAATGGGATCTTGTAAATCAGAATGGAGATGTGTAGGAAGACCCCGAAGAAGCTGGGGAAAGTGAGCTCCTAAATTCTGAGTCTTCTTTGCCTGTGGAAGAGAATACCTCACCCCAACCAAAAGTGGTCTCCCTAACTTTAGTGCAAGTGGCCTCCCCCTGCTAGTGGCAGCTGCATCCACATCCTTGGTGCTGTCAGCCTCTCCACCGATAGTAGTCTTGGTCTTACCACCTTCCTCTGAGAAGATTAACCCTGCATTGCCTTAAGACATTGTTAAGCCCTCCCCTGAAGCAGTTGCCATAAAAGACCATGCTGAGCCTGCCCAGGACCCACCCCCACCACCCTTCTTTGCTTCTAGACCTATAACTAGACTCAAGTCTCAGAAGTTCCCTAAAAGTGAGATACAATGTGTGACCCATGAGCAGGTCCACTACATTACAAAAGAACTACTAGAGTTTTCTAATTTATACAGACAGAAATCCAAGAAGCATGTATGGAAATGGATTGTAAGGCATTGGGGTAATGGTGGAAGGAATATAAAGTTGGATCAGGCTGAATTTATTGATACAGGTTCACTAAGCACAGATTCTGCATTTAATGTTACAGCTTGGGGAATTAGAAAGGGCTCTAAAAGTTTGTTTTATTGGTTGGCTGATGCGTGGGCCAAAAGGTGGCCCACACTGGGCAAATTAGAAATGCTGAATATGCCTTGGTTTAATGCAGAGGAACAGATTCAAATGCTTAAGGAGATTGGAACATTAGAGTGGATTTGTCATTTAGGATCTACTCATCCACACTGGGAGGGTTCAGAAGACATACCTATTGCCAATACCATGAGAAATAAATGTATGAGGGCAACTCCAGGATCCTTGAAGTGCTCTGTATTCTCTCTTCTCTGTAGACCAAACCTCACACTGGGAATTGCAGTTACTGAATTGGTAAACCTAAATGCAATGGGAGTAATTGGATCATGGAGTGGAAAAGACCAAGTGGCAGCACTCAACCAAGTGCTGAGTGCTCAACCAGAGGCAAGGTGAGCATAGTTATCATAATGGACAGCAGAGTCAAAGCAGCAATCAAGATAGTCTGACTCATGCAGACCTATGGCACTGGTTAGTTAGTCATGAAGCTTCATTTCCTAGAAGTGAAATAGACAGGAAATCTACTTGATCTGTTATAAGCAGAAAATTTCTAGGACAAGGGAACAAAAGCCTAACTCAAATCATAAAAATAGAAAGTCATAGCACCTCAATCAATTTCCAGACTTGAGCCAGTTTATAGACCCAGTACTTTTTTAATGAAGGGGATGTTGGATTGCCTCAAGGAAGAACCCCAGTACACTACCAAAAATTTATACTATTAATTTTGCTCCCAGCCTTCCCTAAAGGGACCTGCAGCCTTTTACCAGGGTAACTTTATATTGGGGAAAAGGAAATAATCAGAATTTGGGGGCCTACTGGACTCTGGTTCTGAACTGGTACTGGTTCTGAACTGACACTACTTCTAGGAGACCCAAAACATAATGTGGCCTACCAGTCAGAGTGGGGGCTTACAGAGGTCTGGTGATCAATGGAGTTTTAATTGAGGTCCATTTCACAGTGGGTTGCATGAACCCATGTGGTGGTTATTTCGCCAGTGTCAGAATGCATAATTGGAATAGATATACTCAGTAGCTAGCAGAATCTTTAATATTGGTCCTCTCACTTGTGGACTGAGGGCTTTTATGGTAGGAAAGGCCAAGTGGAAGCCACCAGAATGGCATCTACCTAGGAAAATAGTAAACCAAAGGCAATATCATGTTCCTCAAGGGATTTCAGAGATTAATGCCACCATCAAGAACTTCAAAGATGCAAGGGTGGTAATTTCCACTACATCCCCATTCAATTCTCCTCTTTGGTTTGTGCAGAAGACAGATGGATCTTGGAGAATTACAGTGGGTTATCATAAATTTAACCAGTTGATGACTCAAATTGCAGTTGCTATGCCAAATATGGTTTCATTGCTTGAGAAAATTAACACATCCCCTGGTATCTGGTATGCAAGTTATTAATCTTTCAAATGCCTTCTTCTCCATTCCTGTCCACAAGGCAACCAGAAGCAGTTTGCTTTCAGTTGGCAAGGCTAGCAGTATACCTTCACTGTCCTACCTCAGGACTATATCAACTTTCTAGCCCTGTGTCATAATTTTGTTCACAGGGATCTTAATCACCTTTCCCTTCTATAAGATATCACACTGCTTCCTTACATTTATGACATGCTGATTGGACTTAGTAAGCAAGAAGTAGCAACTACTCTAGACTTCACTGGAAAATATTTATGTGTCAGAGGGTGGGAAATAAATCTAAAATTCAGGGCTTTCTTCCTCAGTGAAATTTCTAGGGATCCAGTGATGTGGGGCATGTCAAGATATGCTCTGTAAGGTGAAAGATAACTTGTTTCATCAGTCCCTCTTACAACTAAGAAAGAGCCACAGCACTTAGTCGGCCTCTT
Source organism: Theropithecus gelada (assembly GCF_003255815.1). Lineage (NCBI taxonomy): Eukaryota > Metazoa > Chordata > Mammalia > Primates > Cercopithecidae > Theropithecus > Theropithecus gelada. Next base: position 131,625,843 of record NC_037689.1, read on the forward strand.
TGGATTTTAGGGTCAACATAGTTTTCCTTTGCATGTGTTATTCAGACCCATTTAACCTAGTGACCTGAAAAGCTGCTAGTTTTGAGTGGGCTCAGAGCAAGAGAAGGCTTGGTGACAGGTCCAGGCAGCTGTTCAAGCTGCTCTGCTACTTGGGCCATATGATCCAGCAGATCCAGTGGTGCCTTAAGTTTCAATGGCAGATAGGGATGCTCTTTGGAGCCCTTGTCAGGCCCCTATAGGAAATAGCAGCACAGGACTTTAGGATTTTCTAGCAAGACCCTGCCATCCTCCACAGACAACTACTGTCCTTTTAAGAAATTGCTCTTGGCATGCTTCTGGGCCTGAATAGAGACTGAACACTTGACCGTGGGTCACCAAGTTACCATGCAGCCTGAGTTGACCATCATGAACTAGGAGTTATCTGACCCACCAAGCCTTAAAGTTTGGCATGCATGGCAAAGCTCCATCATCAAATGGAAGTGGTATATATGTGATTGGGCTGGAGCGGGATCTGAGGGCACAAGTAAGTTACATGAGAAAGAGGCCCAAATCCCCATGGTCCCCACTCCTGCTACATTTCTCTCTCCCAGCCTGCACCTATGGCTTCATGGGGGAGTTATCTACAATAAGTTCACAGAGGAAGAGAAGACTCAGGCCTGGTTTACAGATGGTTCTGCACCATATACAGGCACCGTCCAAAAGTGGAAAGTTGCCACACTATGGGGATATCCCTAAAGGACACTGGTGATGGGAAATCATCCCAGTGGGCAGAATACTGGGCAGTGCACCTGGTTGTGCACTTTGCTTGGAAGGAGAAATAGCCAGACATGTGATCATATACCAAATCATAGGCTGTAAACAATTGTTTGGCTGTATGGTCAGGAACTTCAAAGAAAAATGATTGGAAAATTGGTGACAAAGAAATTTGGGGGAAGAGGTATGTGGATATACCATTGTGAATGAGCCAAAAAGTGAAGATATTTGTGTTACATGTGAATGCTCACCAAAGTATGACTTCAGCAGAGGAGGATTTGAATAATCAAAAGGATAGGATGACTTCTTCTGTGAATACCACTCAGCTGCCTTCCCTGGCCACCCTTGTCATTGCCCATGGGCTCATAAAAAAAAAAAAAGTGGCCATGGTGACAGGGATGGAGGTTATGCATGGGCTCAGCAACATGGACTTCCACTCACCAAAGCCAATCTGGCTATAGCCACCACTGAGTGCCCAATCTGCCATAGCCAAGACCAACACTGGGCCCACAATGTGGCACCATTCCCCAGAATGATCAGCCGACTACCTGGTGGCAGGTTGATTATATTGGACTGCTTCCATTATGGAAGAAGCATTGTTTTGCTTTTTCTGGAATAGACACTCTAGATACAGATTTGCCTTCCCAGCACACAATGCTTCTGCCAAAACTACCATCTGCGGACTTACAGAAAGTGTTGTCCACAATTATGATATTCCATACAGCATTGCTTCTGATCAAGAAACTCACTTTACAGAAAAAGAAGTGCAACAGTGGTGCTCATGCTCATGAAATACACTGGTCTTACCATGTCCCCTACCATCCTGAAGCAACTGACTTGATAGGCCTCTTGACTGGCCTTTTGAAAACTCAGTTATATAGTACCAGCTAGGTGGTAATAGCTGAACCCAGACCTGCAAGGTTCTCCAGAAGGCTATATATATTCTGAATTGGCATCCAATACAAGTTGTCATTTCTCTGATAGCCAGGATTCACAGGTCTAGGAATCAAGGGGTAGAAATAGGATTGGCACTAGTCACTATTATCCCTAGTGACTCAGTAGCCCAAATTCTGTTTCCTCTCCCTGCAATTTTATACTCTGCTGGCTTAGAGATCTGACCTAGAGATCTGGCTTCAGTGGGAAAAATATTTCCTCCAAGATACATGACAATAATTCCATTGCACTGGAATTAAGACTACAGCCTGACACTATTCACAATAGCAAAGACTTGGAACTAACCCAAATGTCCATCAATGATAGACTGGATTAAGAAAATGTGGCACATATACACCATGGAATATGATGCAGCCAGAAAAAGGATGAGTTTGTGTCCTTTGCAGGGACATGGAGGAAGCTGGAAGCCATCATTCTCAGCAAACTATCACAAGAACAGAAAACCAAACACCACATGTTCTCACTCATAAGTGGGAGTTGAACAATGAGAACACATGGACACAGAGAGGGGAAAATAACACACCAGGTCCTGTCGGGGGATGGGGGCCTAGGGGAGGGATAACATTAGGAGAAATATCTAATATGGTTGATGGGTGCAGCAAACCACCATGGCATGTGTATACCTATGTAACAAAACTGCACGTTCTGCACATGTAACCCAGAACTTAAAGTAGGAGGAAAAAACAAACAAACAAACAAAAAAAAAACAGACTGCCGCCTGGCCACTTTGGGCTCCTCTGAGTCAACAGGCGAAGAAGAGAGTTACTATGCTGGGTGGGGTGATTGGTACTACCAAGGGGAAATTGGACTACTACTTCACAATGGAGATAAAAAAGAGTATGCCCAGTATACAGGAGATCCCTTAGGATGTCTCTTAGTATGTGTCCTGTGATTGAGGTCAAAGAAAAACTACACCAATCCAATCCAGGGAGGATTACCAATGGCCTAGACTCTTCAGAAATGAAGGTTTGGGTCACCCTGCCAGGTAAAGAATTATGACCAGCTGAGGTGCTTGCTGAAGGCAAAGGGAATGCAGAATGGGTAGTAGGAAAAGGTAGTTATAAATACAAGTTACAGAAACAAGGACTGTAATTGTCATAAATATTTCTTCTTTTTTTTAAATAAATACATCTGTGTGTATCAATCAATCTATATAAAGCAAATATCTTTATTTTTTTCTCTTATTTCCTTCTCATGTAACATAAGATGTATTGACTTAATATCAGTTTTTAAGTATTGTTAACTTTATATCATAGGATTAAAGTAACAGTATCAAAAGAAGAGTCAACATCACTTAGAGACTTTACCTCCTCTTCTGGGGAAGGAATTACGCATTTTTGGTTGTATGCAGGATAGTTGTATCATGTTTGGTGGAATTATCACCTTGTTATTGTCTTTATTTAGTGATTACATGTGGTTTAAGGAATGTGTATGGGTGCCAATTTGACAAGGGTGGACTTATGATGGTTAATTCTACGTGTCAACTTCACTGAGCTAAGGGATGCCCGGATAGCTGATAAAACATTATTTCTGGGTGTGTTTGTGAGGACATTTTCAGAAGAGATTAGCATTTGAATCAGTAGACTGAGTAAAAAAAAGTTGATTGTCCTCACCTCTGTAGGTGGTTATCATCCAATCCAACACATTGAGGGCCTGAATAGAATAAAAAGGCAGAGGAGGGGTGAATTCACTGTCTCTGTTTGAATTGGGGCATTCATCTTCTTCTGCCCTTGGACATGAAAACTTCTGGTTATCAGGCCCTCAGACTCAGATTAGACTTACACAACTGCCCTCTGTCCCCACCCTCCACCAATTTTCAGGCCTTCAGACTTGGACTGGAACTATACCACGAGCTTTCCTGGGCCTCCAACTTGCAGACAGCAGGTCATAAGATGCCTCAGCCTCCATCAGCTTTCCTAGGCCTCCAACTTACAGACAGCAGATCATAAGACATGTCAGCCTTCATAACCATATGTGCCAACCCCTTATAATAAATCTCTTTCTGTATATCTATATATTGCCTATTGATGATTTTTCTCAGTAGAACCCTAATTTTTCCTGTGATTTTCCTGAAGTAATTCTGTAAAAGTTTGTTTTTTTTTCCTTGTGTGACCATTAAACTCTCTTCTCAGTTATCTTAGTGGTTCATTAATGACTGGATGGAAGTTTCCTTAAACTCCTGGAATTAATAAGCCTACCAACCTTTGCTGAGGGGCTCTGTGTCTGTATTTGGGCACTCTTTCAATGCTCCAGCATGTAGTTTAAAATTCTTGCATTAGCCTTCACATTCTGCTTTTACAGACACTCAAGGTCAGCCAGCGGTGAAAGTTTAGGACCTTCTCAAGTTTTTCCTAAGCACATGCACCACCATGGGCATGCACCTGACCTTGTAGAGTCCCAGGAATATGTCAGAGATTTTCAAAGCCTCTAAGGACATTTTATTTCCCAGCTTTTTTTTTTTTTCTTAAAAGAAAAAAAAAGTATTTTGGTTAGCTTGTTGCTTTCTCCCAACTGTTATCACCTTCTCAGACAGCCAGGTGTTTAACAATTGCCTGAAATTGCTTTTGACAAACACCTCCTGGGGAAACACTTTCCACACTGGGTGAGCCCTGTGTCAGACACCTTTGCAAGTGGGTTCTTCCAGAGAACAACTGGACAGGTCAAATAATGACAATTCTTTTGGAAGGAGTGTTTGAAAGAGCTCTAGACTTGTTCTGCCCCCTCTGTTAGTTGCTAAGATGAGAAAGTAGGAAGCAGTTTTCAAAGATATTAGGGAGCTGGATAAAGGGAGATGGGACTAAAGCAAATTAAGAGGACGTCAAGCTCATCATTCTTACCTAGTCAGCCGTTTTTCTTGAATAAGTGCTCCCTGATTTGCGCAAACCATTGGTTAATCTCCAGTGTTCTGAAAAAAAGCCAATTCTCACCTTTTTTGGATATTTTCCTCATAACTTTTATGGAGGAGAGATCTTCCAGAAATCCCTGGCAAAGACTCTGCCATTTTTGGTGACATCATTCTCTTACAGTCACTTTTGTGCCTTTTCTTCACACATTCTTTTCTTTGGGCATAAACTGAACTACAGAAGTCATCATGACCACTGTAAACTTGAGACCTCTAGTTCCATAAAGGGGCTACTGGCAATGTTCTCAAAATGGTAGAGTCATGCATGTTGCTGAGGGATAGCATTAACAGGACCAGAGGCAGAGAGCAGCAAAGGCCAGTGAAGAATCAGAAATGTGAACAGGACAGTTCCTCTTCTACCAGTGTTTCTCAAATACTGTGGCCTGATAAGCAGAGGTGCCTGTCTGGGTCAGTCCTCTAAAGGTACCTGCAAATGGCTTTCCAGTACCAAACAAGGCAATTATCTATCATGATCTGTTCACCTTAAAATGACTACCAGTCCATTTTTTCCTTTTGATATAGAAAATGAATTTCTGGAAAAATGAAAAAGCTAATGGTATTTCCAGTCTTCAATCTCAGTAAAGGTAGAAATATAGATGGTCAGTCTTGACCTATCAAAAAGAGAAGAGAAATTGTGTTGTGGAATGAATTATTTCCCCCTGAATTCATGTGTTGAAGTCCTAACCCCCAATGTGACTATGTTTGCAGATAGCGTCTTTACAGAGGAAATTGAGTTTAAGTGAGATCATCAGGATGGGGCTCTAATCCAAAAAGACTAGTGTTCTAATAAGGAAAGGAAGAGGCAACAGGAGTGCATACACACAGAGAAAAGACATGTGGGGACACAGAGGGAAAATAACATCTGGAAGCCAAGGAAAGAGGCCTCAGGAGAAAACACACTGGCTAACACTTTGATCTTGGGCTTTCAGCCTCCAGAAGTGTGAGAAAATAAATTTCTGTCGTTTAAGTGACCTGCTCTGTGGTACTTTGTTACAGCAACCCTAGAAGACTAATACAGATTTTGGTACCAAGAAGTGGGGTGCTGCTGTAACAAATGCCTAAAAATGTAGAAGTAGTTTTGGAACTGGGTAATGGATACAGGCTGGAAGAGTTTTGAGGTTCATGTTAGAAAATGTTTAGATTGCTGCTATGTTCTCGGTGTTTGTGTCTCTCCCAAAATTCATATGCTGAAATCCTAACCCACAAGGTGATGGTATTAGGAGGTGGGGCCTTTGGGGAAGTGATTAGGCAGTGAGGGTGGAGCCTTAATGAATAAAATTGTTGCACTTATAAAAGAAGCCCAAGGGAGTTTGTTCACTCCTTCCACCATGTGAGGGGACTGTGAGAGGGTACCATCTATGAACCAGGAAACAGGCCCTCACCAGACACCAAATCTGCCTTGATCCCAGACTTCTCAGCTTTCAGAACTGTGAGAAATAAATTTTGGTTGCTTCTAAGCTACTCCGTTTGATTTTTCTTTCTTTTCTTTTATTTTATTTATTTATTTTTTGAGACGGAGTTTCGCTCTTGTTGCCCAGGCTGGAGTACAATGGCACAATTTCGGCTCACCACAACCTCTGCCTCCTGGGTTCAAGCGATTCTCCTGCCTCAGCCTCCCGAGTAGCCAGGATTACAGGCATGTGCCACCATGCCTAGCTACTTTTTTGTATTTTCAGTAGAGAAGGGGTTTCTCCATGTTGGTCAGGCCGGTCTCAAACTCCCGACCTCAGGTGATCTGCCCTTCCAAAGTACTGGGATTATAGGCATAAGCCACCGTGCCTGGCCCAGTTTGATATTTTTTATGGCAGCCAAAATGGTCTAAGAAAATTGCCTGGAAGAGACTTTTGGTAGGAATATGGATGTTAAAAGTGATTATCATGAGGTATCAGACAGAAATGAAGAACATGTTATTGGAAACTGGAGGAAAGATGATCCTTGTTATAAAAGTGATTTTTAAGCCAGGCATGGCAGCTCATGCTTATAATTCCAGAGCTTTGGGAGGCCTAGGAGGGTGGATCACTTGAGCCCAGGAGTTGAAACCAGCCTGGGCAACACAGTGAAACCCTGTCTCTACGCAAAAATTTTTTAAATTAGCTGACCTTAAGGGCAAGAGTCTGTGTTCCCAGCTATTTGGGAGGCTGAGGGGGGCAGATGGCTTGAGCCCCAGAGATTGAGGCTGCAGTGAGCCATTATTGTGTCACTGCACTCCAGCCTAGGCAACAGAATGAGATCCTGTCTCAAATAAATAAATATAGTGATTTTTAAAAACTTGGCTGAATTGCATTCTAGTGTTTGTGGAAATTAGAAGTTAAAAGTGATGAATTCAGGTATCTAGCTGAAGAGATTTCAAAGCAAACTGTTGAAGGCATGGTCTGGTTTCTCTTTACTGTTTATGGTAAAATGCAGGAGGAAAAAAGATACATTGAAATAATTATTAAATCCATCTATATTGCAAAAAACAAGAAAACATGCTGTGGAGAAAGCATGAACACTGTTGCTGGAAAACCATTTGCTGGAGGCCATTATCCTCAGCAAACTAATGCAGGGACAGAAAACCAAATACCGCGTGTTCTCACTTATAAGTAGGAGCTAAATGATGGGAACTCATGGACACATAGAGGGGAACAACATTAACGAGGGCTTAACAGAGGTTGGAGGGTAGGAAGAGGGAGAGGAGCAGAAAAAATAACTATTGGGTAGTAGGCTTAGTATCTGACTGATGAAATAATCTGTACGTCAAATCCCCATGAGTTTACCTATATAACAAACCTTCACATGTACTCCTGAACCTAAAAGTTTTTTTTAATATAAAATTAATTTGTTGAAATCGTAGCTGTCAATGTGACTTTATTTGAAGATAATTTTAAAAGATAATTAAAGTTAGGCTGGGCATGGTGGCTCATGCCTGTAATCCCAGCACTTTGGGAGGCCAAGGCAGGCAGATCACTTGAGGTCAGGAGTTCAAGATCAGCCTGGCCAACATGGTGAAACCCTGTTTCTACTAAAAATACAAAAATTACCCCAGTGTGATGGTGGGTGCCTGTAATCCCAGTTACTTGGGAGGCTGAGGCAGGAGAATCACTTATACCCAAGAGACAGAGGTTGCAGTGAGCCAAGATCATGCCATTGCACTCCACCTTGGACAACAGAACAAAATTCCATCTCAAAAAAAAAAAAAAAAAAGATAATTAAGGTTCAATGAGGTCATAATGGTGGGGCTCTAATTCAATGGAACGATAGTCCTCATTAGAAGAGGAAAAGACACCAGGAATGTACGCACACAGAGAAAAGGCCATCTGAGGACACAGGGATAAAAGAGCCATCTGTAAACCAAAGAGAGAGGCTTTAAGAGAACAATAACAGACTTGGAATGAACCTAAATGCCCATCAGTGAAAGGCTGGATAAAGAAAATGTGGCACATATACACATACACAACATGGAATACTATGCAGCGATAAAAAAGAATGAGTTCATGTCCTTTACAGGGACATGGATGAAGCTGGAAATCATCATCGTCAGCAAACTAACACAGGAATAGAAAACCAAACACTGCATGTTCTCACTCATAAGTGGGAGTTGAACTGTGAGAACACATGGACACAGGGAGGGGAACATCACACACTGGGGCCTGTCAGGGGGTCAGGGGAAAGGGTGGGGAGAGCATGAGGACAAATACCTAATGCACGCGGTGCTTAAAACCTAGATGATGGGTTGATAGGTGCAGCAAACCACCATGGCACATGTATACCTACATAACAAACCTACACGTTCAGCACATGTATCCCAGAATTTAAAGTAAAATAAAATTTTTAAAAAAGAGAAACTCAACCTGCCAACACCTTGATCTCATATTTCTAGCCTCCAGAAGTGTGTAAAATTAAATTTCTGTTGTTTAGGCCACTACTCTCTAGTATTTTGTTATGGCAGCCTTCACAAACTTTCAACATAGGTGGCATCTTGGATGGGATTTTGGAAAGGAAAGAGAATCTTTGGGAAAAGTCAATGAAATCTGAATATAGTGTATCTAGGAATTCTCTGTGCTATCTTCACAACTTTTCTATACATCTAAAACTATTCTTGGCTGGGTGTGGTGGCTCACACCTGTAATTCCAGCACTTTGGGAGTCCGAGGCAGGTGAATCACCTGAGGTCAGGAGTTCAAGACCAGGCTGACCAACACGGCAAAACCCCATCTCTACTAAAAATACAAAAATTAGCCAGGCATGGCAGCAGGTGCCTGTAATCCCACCTATTCAGGGGGCTGAGGCAGGAGACTCATTTGAACCCAGGCGGTGGAGGTTGCAGTGAGCCGAGATCACACCATTGCACTCCAGCCTGGACAACAGAGCAAGATTCCATCTCAAAAAAAAAAAAAATTAAATAAATGCACAAATAAAACTATTCTTAAATTAAATGCTTATTTTAAAAAAAAATGGGAAAGGAGGGCAGCAGAGGCCTATGAACAAGATTCTGGATTTCTCAGGGCAGCAACATTTCCTCCACCACTACTTCCTCTCTCTAGACACATACCAGAGCTCTGGTATGTGGGAGCCCAAATTCTCCTTTTGGGCTGTCTTCCAGCATATGAAGCAAGGGGTGCAGCACTCTTGATCCATCTCCCTTGCAGTCAGTGCACAAATGTTTCTATTGAAAATAGATGGCACTCAGGGAAAATGCAAAATCTGACAGCATTTCCAGTTCCTCATTTCTGTGAAAACACTAAGGCAACTTTTTAGTCTCTCAAAAGGAGAAAAGGCAAGGTCTTCAAAACTGATGGGCCCAGGGTAGTAGAGGTCTGTGAAGGAGATGCTGGTGTCAACTGGGAAAACTTTAGGGAAAGCTTTACAGCTTGTCTGAATCTGTTTGCATTATTATAAAGGAATACTGGTGACTGCATAATTTACATAGAAAAGGGTTTATTTGGCTCATGGTTCTGCAGCCTGCACGAGGAGCATGGCACCAGCATCTGCTTCTGGTGAGGGCTTCAGGCTGCTTCCATCCATAGAAGAAGGTGAAAGGGAGCCTGCATATGCAGAGATCACATGGTCAGGGAAGGAGCAAGAGAGAGACGGTAGAGGTGCCAGACTCTTTTTAACACCAGCTCTCAAGGAAAAGAACTGAGCAAGAACTCGCTCATTACCACCAGGATAGCACCAAGCCATTCATGAGGAATCCACCCCCATGACCCAAACATCTCCCACTAGGCTTTACCTCAAATATTGGAAGTCAGTAACACAGTTTGGATGTGTGTCCCTCCACAAATCTCATGTTGAATTGTAATCCTCAATGTTGGAGATGGTGCCTGGTGGGAGATGATTGGACCATGGGCCAATTTCTCATGAATGGCTTAGCACCATCCCCACAATGCTGTTCTCGTGACAGTGAGTGAGTTCTCACAGCATCTAGTTGTTTAAAAGTGTATGGCACCCCCCATCCTGCTCTCTTGCTCCCGCTTTCACCATGTGAAGTGCCTGCTTCCACTTTGCCTTGCACCATGAGGAAAAGCTCTCTGAAGCCTCCCCAGAAGCAGATGCCGCTATGCTTCCTGTACAGCCTGCAGAACCATAAGCCAATTCAACCTCTTTTCTTATAAATTACCCAGCCTCAGGTATTCCTTTATAGCCATGCAAAAATGGCCTAATACAGTCACATGTCAACATGAGATTTGGAGAAGACAAATATCCAAACCATAGCACAGCCCAGCTTTTATCTGCTCCAAACCAACATAGATAGAATTACTCTGAATACCTGTCCCAAGAATTCTCCCTCTGTAAACCTGTCATTGTACCAACTAAGGCAAAATTCAGTCATCCTCAATTTCCCGTTCTATAGATTTTCCTTGCACATATCAAGAGAAAAAAAGGAAAGAGAAGTCATCAGGAACTTTAGGCCTCTAATTCTGTAAAGGGGCTACTAGAACAATATTTTTAAAACAGAAAAACCAGGTATCAAGTGATAAGATATGGTCTGTAGGGCCAGAGGTCTGTGAGGAAGAAGTTGGTGTGAACAGGGCAGTTCGGCTTTCATTCCTCATCTGCCACACTGTGCACCAACACCGAGGTCCCCATCAGGGCCCACCTCCCACCCAACTCTTTCTCACTTTGGACTAACTTCCATCCCAATGAGCAAGCCTGGGGTCTTTGGCCTATTCCTTTTATGAACCATGGCACACTTTCTCTTGAAAGGCAAGACAGGGAAGGAGACATTAGACACCATGAGCCCCCTATCTCTATAGAGGTACTAACACAGCATTGCTGATGAAATGAGAGAGGAAATCCACATGAACCAGAGGCACAGAGCAACACTGACCTGTGGAGCAGCAACTACTGTGAACAAGGCTATGAAGTTACCTGTTCCTTTGTCCCTGCTGCTTTTACTGTGGAGAAAGCTGTTAACTTGTGTCTCAATCAGGGTGCTACCAGACAACATGTTTGTGAAGAAGTTCTGCTGTGATTAGATATTCTGTTTTAAATTTTCTAAATTTTCTCTAATGCGATTTGAGAATATTGTTATCAGTGCTTAGTCTGATAATGGTGATGTATATTGTATTCTTTTAGCACAACTATTATGTTGTTGCATCATATACACAGTGCTTTGCCATCTAATTTGTTAACAAAATAATCCCTACTCCATTGTGCCTTAAAAGTGCAACATCAGAAGTCTGCTTTTCTTGTCTTGTTTTGACATGATTGGTACACACTAGCAAGAGAAAATATCTTACATTCCAGTAAATACTTGCAGCACTCAAAACACTGTCAAGTTATGGTTATGCCACTGCAATGTGCAGTGTATAAATTATACACTAGTCATGGCAGGAGAAAAACACGTGGAACTTATAGCCCTTAGAGGTCATTTTCTATTTGTATTATTATTTTGTTGGCGACGGCGTCTTGCTCTGCAATCTCCACCTCCCAGGTTCAAGCGATTCTCCTGCCTCAGCCTCCCAAGTACCTGGGATTACAGGCACGTGCCACCACGCCCAGCTAATTTTTGTGTTTTTAGTAGAGGTCGGATTTCACCATGTTGGCCAGGATGGTCTCGATCTTCTGACCTCATGAATGTTATTACTATTATGTTGTTGCACAGTATATACAGTGCTTTGCCATCTAATTTAACAAAATAATCCCTACTCTATTGTGCCTTAAAAGTGCAACATCAGAAGTCTGCTTTTCTTGTCTTGTTTTGACACGATTGGTACACACTAGCAAGAGAAAATATCTTACATTTCAGTAAATACTTGCAGCACTCAAAACACTGTCAAGTTATAGTTATGGCACTGCAATTTGCAGTGTATAAATCAAGAGTGCAAAGCAATGACAGTGCCATGTATGGTCTTTGTTGCAGCTACTCAATTCTGCCACTGCAGCACAGAAGCAGCCACAGGAAATGTATAAACTAATGAACGTGGCTATGTTTCAGTAAAATTGTATTTATGAACACTGAAATTTCAATTTATATAATTTCCACATCATAAAAAAATCTTCTTTTGATTTTTTTTCAACTATTTAAAAATGTAAAAATCTATTGTTACCTCATAGGCCATACAAAAGCAGACCATGGACCAGATTTGTCCCACAGGCCACAGTCTGCCAACCTCTGGTCTGAAGTGTTTAGAGTTGCTATGTTGGCAAACATTGTCCCACTTTGACCAACTTATCCTCCTTCCATATTCGTGATTGTTGAGACGATATAATCTTTCAAGTTCTGCCAAGAGATCATCTTTGAGATTATGTAACATTTGCATAACTTGTGCACTCAAGCATCTGGGATGTGTGTGTGAAAGAAGTCTCTAAAACAGTTCATTTCATTGCACTTGTAGGAAAACTTGTTTCCCTACTCTAAAAGACAAAGAAAATTGGAAAGAGGTGGTGATGGGTTGGTGGGGGCGGGGGGGTCTTACTTTGGCAGCCTTTTTCTCATTCCAGCTCTGTTCACCAACTTCAGGTTAAACAAGGGAATTTTGTATCCCAACCTCAGGTCTGCGCTGGGCCCCTAGTTAGCTAAGGGCTATGAGACTCAGACTGGCACCTAAATCCATGCAGCCGGCCCAGTGAATAGTGTGGAACATGGAACTGCCTCCCTGGCCTCACGGCACTTCAAGCAGCAGGCCTGGACAATTGATCCAAGGGTGTATCAGACATACTTGAATGCAAACAGGAAGAAAGATAGAAAACGTTGGTGTTTTGCTGCACTGGGAAGCCGACTCTTGGGTGAGGTTGGCTTTGGAGTGATAAAGGCCAGTTATGCAAGAAACTCCCAGCTTAGTCGTAGATCTTCCTAACCCCCACGCCTCTATTGATGCCAAGACAAAGTGCTCCCCACTGGGGATGGAAAAGGGCCGGCTCCCTGGATTTTACATGTGCTAGGGGATGCAGGGAGCTCATCTCCTCCTCACTCTGCTGAAAGGAAAGTGGAGAGTGAAGCAACAAAAGAAGGAAAGAAAATGTGATTTGAAGCACAATAACATACTCACCATGCCACAGCAATTTCTATATGCTATATTTAGCAGAAGCCTGTAGTCCCATCTTTGTTATTATTTGTATGAATCATCCAGACCTTCAAACTATCTGTATTATTCACAATTATTATCCTAGTTCATCTACATATTCATTTTCCCGGGTGGAGGGGGGGAAGCTTCTCCTGATACTTAGTTTCTGAGTTCTGGGAAATTTGACTGGGAGAGATGTGGAAATGCAAACAATTGGTAAGGCATACAATTATCACTTTCAAAGAAAACATTCACCTCCAGCTGGCCTACTTGTGTAGGTTCTAATGCCTGAAAAGAGAATTAATTAACCCAGGCAGGTCTCCAATGCTTGCATGTACTCCTTCAAGCCTATTGACAAACCTGCTTAAAAATGCTGGGTTTTTGCAAGCATAGAGTTCACTATAAATACAGCTGCAGATGGAATTCTTTCAAAATGGAAATGGAAAATTCTGAACAGGAATAACTTGACATTTGATTCTGAAACAATAGTAAACTGTCAACATCTGCCATAAAAACATAAAACTATAATGAATAAAAGTCCTTTCAATTAGTTAAATACATCATATATAGCACTGTTTTGGTTTGGTTGTTTGACAAAGCTCTGTGCAGTATCACTTTGCTTTAACAAATCTCCATTAAAGTCATGCTATTTAAGCAATCATATATTGAAACAGGCATGCTGCAGACTTTTAATTTTATTGGAAGATAAGAATAGTCTCATTCTATTAGAATATTCCCTCTTTTCCATGTAACAGAAGCTAGTTTGTTTGACAGCCTAATGATCCCCTCTGTAGTAATCCTTTTAAAGATCCGAGGTGTCAACCAAAACATCCCAAGTTTGGTTAAAAATCTCTCATAATTGTAGATAGACCTTTCTTAAACTTATTTACATTTTGAATCTATACCAGCTCTTGAGTGGCTAATTATGTCCTTGAGTTTGCTGCCTGTAAAGTAGAACCTCCATTTATTTTCTCTTTCCTTTTAAAAATTTTAAATTGTGGTTGAAAAGAAACACTTAACATCAAATTTACCACCTTCACTCTTTCTAAGTGTAGTTTATTCATGTAAAGTATATTTGCATTGTTGTGCAAGGAATCTCCAGAACATTTTCATCTTGCAAAATTGAACTACCACCACCTCATTTTCCCCTCCCCCCAGCCCCTGGCAACCACCATTCTACTTTCTGTCTTTTTGAACTTAACTACTTCAGATACTTCAGATAAGTAGGTATATGTCTTTCTATGACTTGCTTATTTCACTTAGTATAATGTTTTGAAGGTTGATCCATATTGTAGCATGTATCAGTACTTCACTCCTTTTTATGACCAAAGAATATTCCACTGTATGAATAGACCACAATTGCCTTAGCTATTTATCCATTAATGAACATTTGAGTTGCTTCCATCTTTTGGCTATTGTAAATAATGCTGCTATGAATACAGGTGTACAAATATCTGTTTGACTCCCTGCTTTCAATTATTTTGGTTATATACCCAGAAGTATATTTTCTGGATCATATGTTAAGCCTATGTTTACTCTTTTATTGATAAACAATAGTTGTACATATTTTGGGGGTACATGTGATATTTTTATACATGCATACAATGTGTAATGATCAAACCAGAGCAATTGGGATATCCATCACTCCAAACATTTATTTCTTCACTGTTGGAAACATTCTAATTCTTCTCCTTCAGCTATTTTGAAATATAGAAAAAATTATTGTTAACTATAGTTGCCCTACCATACTATCAAACACTAGATCTTATTCCTTCTAGCTAATTGTATTTTCGTACCCATTAACCAACCTCTCTTCATTTCCAGAATCCCCTACCCTTGCCATTTTGTGATAACCACCACTCAACTCTCTACCTCCATTACATCCACTTTTTTCTAGCTCCCACATGTGAGTGAGAACATGATATTTGTCTCTCTATATCTGGATTATTTCACTTAGGATAATGACCTCCAGTTCCATCCATGCTATTACATATGACCGAATTTCATTCTTTTTTATGGCTGAATAGTACTCCATTGTGTTTATGTACACATTTTCTTTTTCCATTCATCTATACATGAACACATGGGTTGATTCCATATTTTGGCTTCTGTGAATAGTGATTCATGGGAGAGCAGATATCTCTTTGATATACTGATTTCCCTTCTTTTGGGTATATACCCAGCAGTGGGATTTTGCTGGATCATATGGTAGTTCTAATTTTAGTTTTTTGAGAAGCCTCCCTACTGTTTTCCATAGTGGCTATGCTAATTTACATTCCCACCAACAGTGTATGAGTGTTCCCCTTTCTCCACATCCTCGCTAGCATCTGTTATTTTTTTTCTTTTTGTTAAAATCCATTTTAACTGGGGTGAGATGATATTTCATTGTGGTTTTCATTTGCATTTCCCTGATGATTAGTGATATTGAACATTTTTTCATATACCTGTTAACCATTGTATATCTTCTCTTGAGAAATGTCTATTCAGAGCTTTTGCACATTTTAAAATCAGATTATTTTTGCTGTTGAGATGAATTCCTTATATATTCTGATGATTAATCATTTGTCAGATGGATAGTTTGCAAATATTTTTCCCATTCTGTAGGTTGTCTCTACACTTTGTTGACTGTTTTCTAGCTTGATGTGATCACACTTGTCTATTTTTGCTTTTGTTGCCTGGGCTTTGAGGTATTACCCAAAAATCTTTGCCTAGACCAATGTTCCAAAGCATTTCCCCAATATTTTCTTCTTGTAGTTTTATAATTTCAGGTCTTAAGACTTAAGTATTTAATCCATTTCATTTGATTTTTTATACAATGAGAGATGAGAGTATGAATTCATTCTTCTGCATATAGTTATTCATCTATGTTGAATTTTTTGAGGAATTGCATGCATTTTCCACAGCAGCTGCACCATTTTACATTCCCACCAGCAATGCACAAGGGTTCTAATTTCTCCACATCCTCACCAATACTTACAGTTTTCTGTTTTTTTAAAAAAATAATAGTCATCCCAATAAATGTCAACTGGTATTCACTGTGGTTTTGACTTGTATTTCCCTAACGATCAATGGTGTTGAACATCTTTTCATGTGCTTATTGGTCATGTGTATATTTTCTTTGGAGAAATGCCTGTTGAAGTCCTTTCTTTGCCCATTTGTTAATTGGGTTGTTTGTTTTTTTGTTGTGACCTGAAAGTGTTCTTTATATATTCTGGATATTAATCCCTTATCAGACATATGCCTTTCACATATTTTCTCCCATTCCATGAGTTGCCTTTTTATTCTGTTGATAGCATCCTTTGGTGCACACAAGCTTTTACTTTTGATGAGGTCTGATTTATCTATTTTTCCTTTGTCATCTGTGTTTTTGGGGTTATATCCAATAAATCATTGCCAAATCCAACGTTATGAAGATTTTCCCCTATGTTTTCTCCCAAAAGTTTTATAATTTTAGGCCTTATGTTTAGGTCCTTGATCCATTTTGAGTTAATTTGTGTATATGGTTTAAGGTTAGGGTCCAACTTCATTCTTTTACATGTGGATATCCAGTTTTTGCAACACCATTTTTTGAAGAGACTGCCCTTTTCTCTTTGGATGCTCTTGGCATCCTTAATGAAAATTGTTTGAATATATATGCAAGAGCTTATTTCTGGGCTCTCTATTCTATTGCACTGTTCTATATGTCTGTCTTTATGCCAGTACCATACTGTTTTGACTATTGTAGCTTTGTAATAAATGTTGAAATCAGGAGTTTTGGGACTTTCAGCATTGTTCTTCTTTCTCAAGACTGTTTTGACTATTCATGATCCCTTGAGATTCCATATGAATTTTAGTGTAGATTTTTCTATTTCTGCAAAGAGTATCATTGGGATTTTAAATAAGGATTTCATCAACTCTGTAGATTATTTTGGATAGTATTGACATTTTAACAATGTTAAGTCTTCCAATCCATGAACACAGGATTTTTTTTTACTTATTTGTGTCTTCTCTCTCTCTCTCTCTCTCTCTTTTTTTTTTTTTTTTTGAGACAGAGTCTCGCTATTTCTCCCAGGCTGGAGTGCAGTGGCGAGATCTCAGCTCACTGCAAGCTCCATCTCCTGGGTTCACGCCATTCTCCTGCCTCAGCCTCCCGAGCAGCTGGGATTACAGGTGCCTGCCACCACGGTCGGCTAATTTTTTTGCATTTTTAGTAGAGACAGGGTTTCACTGTGTTAGCCAGGATGGTCTCGATCTCCTGACCTGGTGATCCGCCTACCTCGGCCTCCCAAAGTGCTGGGATTACAGACGTGAGCCACCGCGCCCGGCTGTGTCTTCTCTTTTTTAAAGTAGCTTTATTGAGATATAATTCACATGCCATAAACTCCACCCTTTCAAAGAGTACAATTAAATGTTTTATTTTTTCACTGTTAACAGCTTTATTGGGATATAATTAATATACCATAAAATTAACCTACTTAAAGAACAGAAATCAATATTTTAAAATATATTCACAGGGTTGTGCAACCATTACCACAATTTTAGAACATTTAAAAACCTCTTAAAATAAATACTCTTATCCCATTGGCAGGCATTCCTCATTCATTCCTCTGTCTTCCTAGACATAAACAACCACTAAGTTACTTTATCTCTCTATAAATTTGCCTATTCTGGACATTTCATAGAAATGAAATCATATAATATGTGTTTTTTTGTGACTGGTTTCTTTCACTTCATGTTTCATCTTTTCAAGTTTCATCCATGTTGTAGTATATATCAGACTGTATGTCTTTTTTATTAGTACATAATAACTGCACATACTTATGGGATACATGTGATATTTGGATACATGTATACAATGTGTAATGATTAGATCAGGACAGTTGGGATATCCATCATCTCAAACATTTCTTGTGTTGAGAACATTTCAAATCTTCTCTTTAGCTATTATGTAATATACAATAAATTATTGTTAGCTATAGTCACCCTACTGTACTACCAAACACTATAAGTTATTTATTCTATCTAACTGTATTTTTGTACCATTAGCCAACTTTTCATCATCTCCCTCTCCCCCTGCCCTTCCCAATTTCTAGTAACCACCTACTTATTTTTCTTGATGAATAATATTCCATTGTATAGATATACTATGTTTTATTTATCTATATACCAGGTGATAGACATTTGGGATGTTTCCACTTTTTGGCTATTGCAAAGTAGTCTAATTTACCTCCTTTTTCTCTTAAGTCTAATCTTTTCAAAATTGTGAAACTGGACCAAAAGTAAAGTGGGAAATGAGCAACACAACTCATTGTGCTTATACTTTAAGTGAATCTATATATGTGAAGTAGTAACTCAGCAGAAAGACCACAGGGAAAGGAGGAAGCTGTGAACAATGGGGCTCAGGTTGGGAAAACTAAATCCATTGCTGGACTTACTCCTAAAGGCGCTGGCTAACAATTTAAATTACTGGCCAAAAGTTCAAGATAGTCTAGGTCTTGATCTATACTAGCATCAGCATCTAAAGGAGTCAGTCTAGAAGGTGAAGAATGGCAGCAAGCGCCTCCCAACTGAAATGAATGAGCCTGTGAATAAAGTGAGAGTCAGCAATGTGGTTTGGAGTCAGCAGTGTGGTTTGGAGTGGCCCATCCAGTTCAGAGCAAAACTCCAATCAGCAACTCAGAATATGGAGAATGGGGGAAGGAGCTGGGGAAGGAAGTAGGAGGGCAAATCCAGGAAATCAAGGCACAATCCCAGACATGCAGACTAGCAAAAGATGGTAAGGAAACAGAAAAAACATGAGGAACTGAAGAAATGAAGTGTTTAGAGCTCATTTACTATATGACAGGCTTAGGGAAGCCAGACCTGCTGGCTTTTGGGAGTTCCTAGATAGCCTGGCTACTTGCAGAGTGCCTTATATATGGGATAAGGCTGAGCTTTCAAGTTCAAAAGCATCAATATATGTTACAACATGGCTGGAGAAGGTCAGGAATTAAAAATTCTAATATTAGGAGGTGACAAATAAGCCTACAGTCACCATGTTGATTTCATAGTAAACAATAATATCACTTCTTGGCCTTCATTTTTCTAGCCTGAAAATTATATGATGTTATTTATTTACCATGGTCTCACATAACCATCCCCTCTGTTTGCTTGATTTTTTAAATTTTCTTCTCTGGCATTTCTTTTCTTTCTTTTCTTTTCTTTCTTTTTCTTTTCTTTCCTTTGCTTTTCTTTTCTTTCTTTTTCTTTTTTTTTTTTTTTTTTGACGGAGTCTCACTCTGTCTCCAGGCTAGAGTGCAGCGGTGTGATCTCGGCTCACTGCAACCTCCACCTCCCGGGTTTAAGCAATTCTCCTGCCTCAGCCTCCCGAGTAGCTGGGACTACAGGCACACACCACCACGCCCAGTTAATTTTTGTATTTTTAGTAGAGATGAGGTTTCACCATGTTGGCCAGGATGATCTCAATCTCTTGACCTCATGATCCACCCGCCTTGTCCTCCCAAAGTGCTGGAATTACAGGTGTGAGCCACTGCACCCGGTCTTCTATGGCTTTTCTTTAGTTCCATTCAGTTCTTCTCAAGGTGAAGAAATCAGAGCTTGCAATAGTGTTCCAGCTACAGAAATATCTTGGTTATGTGCAGGAAGAGGAAAATATTTTGGTTTTCTTACCCATAGACCTGTCTGTGTTTCTCAGCATATTGTTGGCCTTTATTCACTATGGTTGTCTCAGGTGGGGGTGTGCTCAAAGTATTCCTGCTGAGCCTATGTAGTAGTATTAATTCAAACAATAGACTAGTGCAAGAACACATAATTGGATTCAGGTGTTTGATTAAGGTGTTTTCTGCTTTTTCTTTGATGACTCATCATTTAGGTGCTCCCAGAGGATTGGTCTTCCAGAATCCTTTCACTACTACCTTACTGTACCATAATACTTCAAAGGTGAAGGTACACTTTACCAAAGGGATGTTTGAATTTCTCCATAACTTCAATTTACCTTCTACCTATCTCATTGTCTACACTGAACAAACATCGAAGGAACAAAGATGAATAATATGTTACAATGCCCTTCTTTCACCCCAGTATCCTAAGATCCTGTAATGGCTTTTGTAAAATCAGAATATGGTTACCTGGGTAACTATGATTCTATGTAAAAAGCTCCTATTCTCCCTCCTTTCTATACGATTCACTCTTTTGCTTCCATTTTCTTTCAAATGAATCAACCTTTAACATGCAGTGAAAATTCTCAAATATGTAGACACTGGGGAATTTTAAGCAATTGCAGCTCTGTTTAAAGAGGTTTTTCCATTTTTGGTCAGGCGCGGTGGCTCACACCTGTAATCCCAGCATTTTGGGAGGCCGAGGCAGGCAGATCACCTGAGGTCAGGAGTTCAAGACCAGCCTGGCCAACATGGCGAAACCATGTCTCTACTAAAAATACAAAAAAATTAGCTGGGCACAGTGGTGGGCACCTGTAATCCCAGTTACTCAGGAGGCTGAGGCAGGAGAATCGCTTGAACCATGGAGGCAGAGGTTGCAGTGAGCCGAGATCGCACTACTGCACTCCAGACTGGGTGACAAGAGCAAAACTCCATCTCAAAAAAAAAAAAGAAAAAAAAAAGAGGTTTTTCGATTTTTAAAATTTTGAAGAGAGTGACACCGTTTTCTTGCTTGAAAAGATGAATGGCAAATTTGTAAACAATATTTAAGCATATTCTCAAAAAACATCATCTATTATCCCATTTGAATTTCATTTGCAGGGAAAAGGATAATTTTGAGAGGCATCAGGACATAGTGTTTCTGCCTCTTGCTGTAAATCCAAGAAAGTGAGTTGCATTTACATCTTAGTCCCTAACTTGGTAAGTGGAGCTCTTGATCATTAGATCATTAAAACTTCTGTTTGTATTTGTTTGCAATGAAACAGTAAGTAGTTTTACAGATCTGAGATTTTTTGAGGTATAATTCACATACCAAAACATTATCATATTAAAGTATACAATTTAGTGGTTTTTAATATATTTACAAGGTTGTGCAACCATCACCACTACCTAATTCTAGAACATTTCATCACTCCAAAACAACCCCCATACTCATTACCAGTCACTCCTCATTCCTCCCTTCCAATAGCAACCACTAATCTACTCTCTGCCTCTACAGATTTGCCTATTCTGAACATTATATATAAATGGGATTATACAATATGTCATCTTTCTGACTGGTTTTCTTCATGAATTATAATGTTTTTAATGTGCATCAATGTTGTAGCAGATGTCAGTACTTCATTTCTTTTTATTGCCAAATAATATTTAATTGTGTGAATATACCACATTCTATCTATTTATCAGTCAATGGACATTTGAGTTGTTTCTACTTTTTGGATATTATGAATAATGCAGCTATGAACACTTGTGTATAATTTTTTTTGTGGAGATATATGTGTGTGTGTGTGTGTGTGTATCTAGGAGGGGAATTGATAAATCATATTATAACTCTGTGTTTAACCATTTCAAGAATTGTCAGACTGCATTCCAGAGCAGCCGCCCCATTTTACATTTTCACCAGTGTGGATAAGGGTAATTATGTCAACATTTATTGTTGTCCATATAGATAGATAGATATAGATATATAACATTTCTTAACCATTATAATCATCATATCATTATTGTGGGTATGAAGTGATATTTCATTGTGGTTTTGATTTCCATTTCCCTAATGATTAATTATATTAAGCATATTTTCATGTGCTTATTGGCCATTTGTGTATCTTCTCTAGGGAAATAAATATTCAAATCTTTTGGTTAATTTCCAGGTTTCTAAAAAAGTTGTTTTCGAAATTTTTGGGCTAGTGTTCTTATTATTTTCATATAGGAGTGGTTTTTTTTAGTTCCTTACTCCACCATCTTGAAGCCATCTAGATCTGAGATTTTAATGTCCACTACTATCTCCTCCTTTGCACCAAATGTTGGTAGACCAACTTGTGCTATTTTTTTAATTGAATAGATAACAATATCACAAATTATCACATGCATTATAACTCAGTATAAAACTGTGGGAACTTTCAGAAGATTAGGCTATGTGAGCCAGGACCCCTGTTGTTTTGTGTTTTCACTGTTTGTGTTTGTATCTTTTACCCATGAAGCATCATGTTAACATGGGAATTTTTATCTCAAAATTGTTACTGAAAAATATACATGCCAAATACTCATCATTCTAAATGGAAATATTAGATTCTCTAATGGAGGGTATGTTTAATACATTAGGAAAAAGTTCTGTAAGTCCTAGCCCACTACCAGCCTCCAGCGTATTCAAGGGAAGCTGTGAGTGATCAGGAAGGATAACTGATGAGTGAGAAATACTTTGAAGGTTGTTTTAATACTGTGCATTTCTCTCCCCACTCCCCCAGTCTTCAAGCCATCAAGAGAACTAACTATTCTGAGCTTGATATGTGTCCTCTGGAATTTGGACAACACTTGATATGTGCCCTTTGATGCTAAGAAAGCCCAAGGGTAGTGACTGAGGCACACCTAAAAAAATAATTTAAAGACTGGTTGGAGTTGCCCATGACTGCAAAGCACACAGAGGGTTGCATTGGGAGCAGCCTACACTTTAAATTTGGTGGGGCAAAATTACAAAATGTTTATTATGTGCCAAAAGAGGTATCCACACTTGAAGCTTCTTGAATGACCCCCGCTGAAGAGGTATGCATGTGGCAAAGTGATTCCAGCCTTCAGAGGATGGGTGGAGTGTACAACCAGAGGTGGGAGCAGAGGGGAAGAACAGTAAGCAAAGAATAATGGTATCATCAACAGAAACAAACAATGAGAGAGAAGACTGGTAGGAAAGAGAGAAGTTTTGAGTTTGAGTTTAGACATCATGTTGTGATTTGGTTTCCCAAAAATTATTTCACATGGATTAAAGGGGTCTCTGCTACCTTCTTTGTATACATTTAATATTTCCAAAGTATTTTTAAGAAGTTAGCACTATTTTCATTAACCTGGGATGCTTCACTAAAACTAAGACTGAAAGCCCAAGTTCTAGTCCTAGTTGCATAACCGAGTTGCCTGGGACTTTAACTGCTGTGTCTCTCATTTTCTCCACCATAAAACACAGATAATACCTGCCCTACCATCTCACAATGTTGTGATGATGATGATAAAGGATATAGGATAATTTATGTGGAAGTTCTTTGAAAAGAACCAAATGCAAGATTTATTCCAAAACTATTTCTCATAATGAGTATACACCAGTGATCTGGCAGGAAGAGGGCAAGAAGCAATGAAGTTCGTTTGTATTCCAGGACAGGAACCTAGCAGGCCCCAGTAATTTGTAATGAAACAATGATTGTAAGCTATAGCCAGTACTTACCTGCAACAAGATGCTCACTGAGGGTGAGGCTCTGGGGAACTGCATAGTTTTTGCTCTATAACATTAAGGAAAGGAGGGACCTATCGGGTAGAGATGCTGAGTTTTACAGCACTGGATAATAATAAAAAGTGAAACAAATGAAAGTTCCTAATTTCTCATTTCCAAAAGTTCCTAATTTCTCACCTCAAAGTATGGACTTTTTGAAACTGAAGAGGGACCCTGCTGAAAGAAACTCATTCCTGGACAGAGGAAGCAGCTCTTTCCCTGACACCCCTTGGGCTAATAAAACTGTTCCTCCTTTCCTGGAGGTGTTCCCTTTCTAGAGGAAAACAATTATCTTCATGTCCCACCCCTCATTCACAGTAGACCTGTAACCAGCATTAAGCTTCAGCATACCTGGGGTGGGCAAACTGAAGAGTCAGTGTCAAAGATTCCAAAAGACTTCCAAGAATTTGTTACATTATATGTACCAGAAACCTGAGTATTAAGGATGCTGTACCAAGGGCAATGAAGTTTGTCCTTATGCTTGCTAACTGGAGCATCAGAGTGTCTTTCTTCTTTCTTTCTTTCTTTCTTTCTTTCTTTCTTTCTTTCTTTCTTTCTTTTCTTTCTTTTCTTTCTTTCTTTCTTTCTTTTCTTTCTTTCTTTCTTTCTTTTCTTTCTTTCTCTTTCTTTCTTTCTTTCTTTTTCTTTCTTCTTCCTTTTTTTCTTTCTTTTCCTTCCTTTTCTCTCCCCTCCCCTCCCCTCCCCTCCCCTCTCCTCTCCTCTCCTCTCCTTTCCTTTCCTTTCCTTTCTTTATTACAGGGTCTCATTCTGTTGTCCAGGCTAGAGTGCTGCAGTGGTGCAATCATAGCTTACTGCAGCCTCGAACTCCTGGGCTCAAGCAATCCTCCCACCTGAGCCTCCCAAGTAGCTGAGACTACAGGCAAGCACCACCATGCCTGGCTAATTTTTGTATTTTTTGCAGAGACGGGGGCTCACTATGTTGCCCAGGCTGGTCTTAAACCCCTGAGCTCAAGTGATCCTCCCACCTTGGCCTCCCAAAGTGCTGAGATTATAGTGTGAGCCACTCTGTGCCCAGTCCAGGGTGTACTTTTATTAGTTTACTGATCTCATTAACTCACATCTAGACTAGATGCTGGGATCCTAGAAATCCCTCAGCATGATACAGAGGAAGGAATTCACAGACTTTGAGAAAAAAAGTGCTAGTATAAATTTATCACCTGTGATTCACCTTTTCATCCCCTAATAATGTCCTCTGAAAGACCAGATGACTTGAGACAAATTGGTGAGTTAACCTCAGATATCTTCTTTTTTCTTTGAAAGTAATGTAAAACTTTTAGAAGAGTTGCAAGAATAAGAGTGGCACAAAGAACATTCATATGCCCTTTACTCAAATGTATCTATTGCTAACAGTTCACCTTATTTGCTTTATCATTTGTACACATATTCTTTTTATGTGTGTGTGCATGTACACACACATAATTTTTCTGAACTTTTTAAGAGGACTTTGCATACCCCATAAGTCCTTCACTGTGTATTTTCTTTCCTTTTTTTTTTTTTTTTTTTTTAAGCAGAGTCTCACTGTGTCACCCAGGCTGGAATGTAGTGGCACAATCTCGGCTCACTGCAAGCTCCGTCTCCCGGGTTCATGCCATTCTCCTGCCTCAGCCTCCTGAGTAGCTGGGACTGCAGGCACCCACCACCACGCTCGGCTAATTTTTATTTTATTTTTTGTATTTTTAGTAGAGATGGGGTTTCACTGTGTTAGCCAGGATGGTCTCCATCTCCTGACCTTGTGATCCGCCCGCCTCTGCCTCCCATAGTGCTGGGATTACAGGAGTGAGCCACAACACCTGGCCCCACTGTGTATTTTCTAAGAATAAGAATATTCTCTTACATAACCATAGTATAGCTATTAACTTCATTAAATTTAACATGAATACAAAGCTTTGATCTAATTGAACATTCATATTGCAATTTTGCCAATTGACCAATAATGTCCTTTATAATACTTGTTTATGCTTTAGCACAGGATCCAGCCTAGGACCAGGTATTGTGTTTAGGTACCATGTCATTTTAGTCTCCTTTAGTCTAGAACATTTAAACAATTTTTCTTTCAGAATATTGAGATTTTTTTTCCATCTCTAATGGTCTTTTTTTTATTTTTTATTTTTAGCTTAAGTTCTGGGATACATGTGCTGAACATGCAGGTTTGTTACATAGGTATACCCGCGCCATGGTGGTTTGCTGCACCCATAAACCCGTCATCTAGGTTTCAAGCCCCACATGTATTAGATATTTGTCCTACTGCTTTCCCTCCCCTTGTTCCCCAACCCCCGACAGGTTCCGGTGTGTGATGTTCCCCTCCCTGTGTCCATGTGTTCTCATGAACATTGAGATTTTTGAAGAATACAGTCTCCATTCCTTCTGTTTTAATAGAGTATTCCTCATTTGGAGTTTGTCCACTATTTCCTCATTTTGAGATTCATATTATGCATTCTTGGCTAGAAAACTACATAATTGATGCTGCGTCCTTCTTGGGGCATTATATTGGAAGGCAGAGGATGATGTCTACCAGCCTCCTGCCATGGGCAATGTTAATTTTGATCACTCAATCAAGTTATTTTCTGATTTTTTCACTTTATAGTTACTGTTTTTTCTCTAGCAGCTAATAAGCAGTCTGTGGAGACACACTTTAAGAACAATGCAAATATTTTGCTCCTCATCAAAATTTTCCCTTTGTCTTAGCATCAGTTGATGATCCACTCTTTACTACGATGGTTGGAAAATTATGATACTCAATACCCATTATATTTTAAAACAACTTCATTGGCTTGTTCTTTCTAGGTGGAGATGCTAGTATGACATACTATGTCACAATGAGCTTGCCAATTTCAATTGGAATATTGAGTCTTGGATAGCAAAGACTAGCTGAGGACACTGAATCAGCGTAGACATGGGGATGTTGTGAATGCTAGAATAGGCAGCAGGGCCTGTATGGTAATCAGGAATGTGTTTCACAGGGATCTTTGGCATTGTATAATTGAACAGGGACCCAAGCACAGAAATAGCCAGGCAGCCTGCTGAGGTCCTTTTACAACTGACAAAACTCCTGGTTTAGTGGACAGAGACCTGACTCGATTTGCCACAACAGAGAGGCATGGCCTTTTAGCCAAATACCAGACCTGAGCAAATGAAGGGGAGGATGAGTTACCTTGAGGAAGAACACCACAAGTATTTGCATCATTCCTCTGTGCATTCCTGTTACATTTTCCTCTCTGCTTTTCCCCCAGTGAACCTACAGCCATTTTCCCTGGGGAAGAAGAAATACCCCAAAAGTTTGGAAATTAGTAGAGCCTATCTCTGAATTAATACTAATTTCTAGACTGCCAGAATACTATGGTCACCAGTCAGACTTTTAGGATAGGGATTGACAAGATATCAATTCAGTTTTGACCCTAGTCAGTCTCACTTAGACCAATGAAACTGCCAAACCCAATCTAGTGGAAACATCTTCAGTTACTGAAGGTATAAATAAAATGCATATACAGCAATTGACAGAATGCTTCCCTGGGCTTCTTGAGCCACAGACAGGGCTTTTAAGACTATGTTGGCAAAAGGACCAAGTGAAATCTCCCAGACCTCCACCTGCCTAATAAAAAAGCAATACTGCCTCCCTTGTAGAACTGCAGAAGTAAATGTCATTAGCAATGACTTGTAGGATGTTAGAGTGATGACTTAATTCATATTTGGCTACTTTAAAAAGCAGGTAGGTTTCAAAGTAACCTTAGGTTGCCATTCATTGTATGTCAACTCTAAATGTGGCTACTGTTTCAGCTATGACCTTATAGGCACTAGACAAGTAGCTGTTGATCTAATGAAGGCATTTTCTCTATATATCAACCAAGCAACCAAGGTAAGGCAAGTAAAGCACTTGCCTAAGGCACAAAATGTAAGGGAGTACCAAAAAACTCAATCACCAAGATAAATAATATTCAATGCAATATTTTATAAAACCAAAATTTATGCAAAAAATCTATGAAACATAAAATAGCAAAATTTTAAATAGAAACAGGACCAGCAATAAACACAGAACACCAGAAGCAGAACACACCTTCATTGTCTTGCCACAGTGTGTGTCAACTCATCAGCCACATGCCACTCACTTGCAGGGAATCTTCATCTCCTTACCATCCCACTATCATCATAAACATCATAGTGCTAGTCTACCATTGATGACATCATGTTGATTGAAACCAGAGAGCAAAAATTAGCAGGTTTCCCAGATGTTAGAAAACAATCCTCTAGAATATGTAGGAGCCTGCTGAAACTGCAGTAGTCTCAGTGGTGCAATGGTGGAAGGGGTATGTATGTCTAGTGATCTGGGACATACTGGATATACCTTCTGAAGTGCACAAAAAGTTGTATCTTAGACTCCTTACCATTTAATGGGCTTCAATGGGTGTTAAAAAAAACATTTATCACATTTGATTGGTTGCTTCTTTCCATTTACTGGGTACTTTTAAAATCTTCTATCTTTACAAGGACCCAGAGCAAGAGATGGTGCTCCAGCAGCCCCAGGCTATAGTGGGTATGAGTGTGCCATGTGGCCCTTATTATCCAATAAAACCAATGGTATGTAGAACATCTGTGGCAGATTGGGATATTGTGACAGCTTGTGTAAAGTCCACACAGCAGAATCACAGCAAGAAGCACCTAGAGCTCTGAAACAAACCCATGTTCCCTTAAAGGAAATAACTTTTGTCCTTTAAACACCAATTCCTGTCTTGCTTTCAGTTTCTAGTCTAGATTGAATTTCTAACAGAACTTCAAATGACCATGTAACCCAAACTGTCCATCATAAATTGGGTGCTGAGAGCTACCTAACTGTAAACTTGGGTGTGCCTTGAAGCATTTCATCTCCAATGGAAGCTGTGTAATTGGAATGTGACCTAAGCAGATCTCGAAGGTAAAAGTCCCAGCATACCTACTCCTGCCACACAGTCATTCTTCCAATGGCTCACCCTACAACCTCATGGGGCATTCAAGTTGTGTTTATAGCTAGCTCTGCATAATACGCTTGCAGCACCCAGAAGTGAACTGTTCTAGAATTATAGCCCTGAAGGGTATCCCTGAAGGAGAGTGGAGAAGTAAAATTTTCCCAGTGGGCAGAAGTTCAAAGAGTACAACTTCTGGTCCACATTGCCTGCTTGACTTTTAGGTCAGGATCTATACCAGAGATCAACAAACTTTTTCTCTAAAGGACCAGATAGTAAGTATCTTCTGCTTTGCTTGTCACATACAATCCCTGTTCCAACTAGTCAATTCTACCCTTGGAGTGCAAACACCACCACAGAGAATATGTAAATATATTGGTGTAGCTGTGTTCCAATAAAACTTTATTTACAAAAACAGGCAAGAAACTGGAGTTTGCCAATCTCTAATCTATACCAATCCATTGGCAGGAGCTAATGGTTTGGTCAGATGGTTATGGATTTGGAAGAAGTGAAAAGGATAATTGGAAACAAGGTTGATCTCTTAATTTCAGGTTCATAGAACCCTAAGTGGCCTGAAGATAGAACTATATAATATTATGTAATAGTGATTTCCCTAATAATCTTACGTATTCTATATGTTACACATAAAATACTACTCTGAGAAGGGATTCATAGTCTTTGCCAGACTATCAAAGGCTTTGTAAGATGAAAAGAACTTCTCAGAATGGACCTAGAGAGTGAGAATTTTCATATCTCAAGTAGAATGCTTCCCAAAAGGCCCTAGTCTCCATTGCAGAGGAATGGTACCAGCAAGGTCAGGAAGAGCAAATCCAGAAATAGTTTCTATTTTAGTGAGGGGAAATTACTACCCCACCTATAATGGAAGGGGTTTAAATCAATCAACCTGCCACTAGATTATGGCTTGTCACCTCAAAGTATGGTACCTTAAGAGGAACTGAGTTTGTTGCTGCTGATGATGAATTGGGTTAAAGTCGATGAGATTCACTGATCTTATCATATACATTATTGGTTGGAAAGGCTTACTGAAGACTCAGTTATGATACCACCTGGGAAGCTAACACATTGCAAGGTTGGGATGCTGTGCTATAGGATGTAGAATCACTCTGAAAGTGCTCTCTCTCTCGCTCTCTCCATATATATATAGCCACTTTCTCATCACCAGAATACATAGATTTGGGAACCAAAGGGCGGAAAAGCTTCCTAGCACCACTCAATAGTAAACCTAATGATCTACTGATGAAACTTTTGTTTCCCATACTTGAAACTTGGAAGTTGAAGACAGTAACCCCTGGCAGTAATTACTTCATCAGTATCAAAGGCCTTGGCAGCAGATGGCCAGCTAATGGAGGAGAATAGGTGAGTCAGCTTGATAATTGTACGAGTAACATTCCAGAGAATTCTCAGAAATAACAGGGTGGGGGCTCAGTATAGAGGGAACTGGAGATTCCTCAAGGCTGGATGGAAGCAAATGCAAAGAAATTATGTGTGTGACTTATTCTAACCACACTGTGATTACTCAGACAACAGCAGTTTTGTCCATGAAATCTGTGAATTTCAGTCACGCAACTAGAAGAACCACGACTTATGTTTTTTGTTTGTCTGTTTGTTTTTTGTTGTTATTTGTTTGTTTTGAGATGTTTCGCTCCTGTTGCCCAGACTGGAGTGCAATGGCACGATCTTGGCTCACCACAACCTCCACCTCCCAGGTTCAAGCAATTCTCCTGCCTCAGCCTCCCAAGTAGCTGGGATTACAGGCATGTGTCGCCTCACCCAGCTAATTTTTTATTTTTAGTAGAGACAGCGTTTCTCCACGTTGGTCAGGCTGGTCTCAAACTCCTGACCTCAGGTGATCCGCCCGCATCAGCCTCCCAAAGTGCTAGGATTACAGGCATGAGCCACTGCGCCCGGCCGATTTGTGTTTTATCATTAATATATTAATAGCTGTTTTCATTTACTTTTTACACTTTTAGTTATTTTAGCTGTTAACGTTTGTTTGCCTCATTGAGAACTTACGTATGTACTCCCCTATCCATGTTATACCCACGGTTATCTAGAAGAACATGGCTCTTAAGTTACTCCAGGCTGGTGTGGTCTGGGGAAGCATGAGTTACAATACAATTTGGTACTTTGTTACATGTACTCTTTTGGTAGTCACTCTAACAGGATTCTAAGTTCCTTAAGGACAAGGACTATCTTTCATAACAATGCTACTCAAAGTGTGGTCTGTGAACTGTTTTCCAGTTCCTGCCTAAGTAAGTATAGGAATTGAAATTAAACTTTTTTAAACTTTCATAGGAATTTGACAGGATAATATACAAACATTTTGGGATTTATACTTTCTATATTTCAGAGGTTTTAAAAAAATGTTCTAGTATTTTATTTTATTATACTTTATGTTCTAGGGTACATGTGCACAACATGCAGGTTTGTTACATATGTACACATGTGCCATGTTGGTGTGCTGCACCCATTAACTGGTCATTTACATTAGGTATATCTCCTAATGCTATCCTTCCCCCTTTCCCGCTCCCCACAGTAGGCCCTGGTGTGTGATGTTCCCCTTCCTGTGTCCAAGTGATCTCATTGTTCAATTCCCACCTATGAGTGAGAACATGCGGTGTTTGGTTTTCTGTTCTTGTGATAGTTTGCTGAGAATGATGGTTTCCAGCTGCATCCATGTCCCTACAAAGGACACAAACTTATCCTTTTTTATGGCTGCATAGTATTCCATGGTGTATCTGTGCCACATTTTCTTAATCCAGTCTGTCATTGATGGACATTTGGGTTGATTCCAAGTCTTTGCTATTGTGAATAGTGCCCCAATAAACATACGTGTGCATGTGTCTGTTCTAGTATTTTAAATAACATTTTCATTTTTATTGCATTTTATACAAGTATTGACCCACTACAGATCGGAAGTTTGTAGAAGAGTCCTTCACTACATATTTTGAGAAGCAATTCTTATTATAACACTTTTTCTTTAGATGTGAAGCTTTTATTTTAAGTTTCTCTTTAAGAACAGTCTTTACAGTTTAATGAGAATGACTGAACTACAAGTGACAATTTTGGCAAAATATTACCAATGAAATAAGAGGCAGAATTAAAAAATAGAAAAATAAATTATTATGTATATTGCCAGTAGTATTACAGATATCATTAGATATATCTTTTAGTTAAATTATTTCAGATGAGGGACAAATGATGACTTGTAACATCTTTTGGTTCTAACAAGAACTTTTTTCTTTACAAAGAAGAAAAAGATACTATGCTTCTATTTGTTCACAATAAATTTGTTTTTATGAAACCCTAGTTTTTAATATACATACAAGTTCACTTTGAAAGACCCTTTGTAAAACACTTTTTTCACTTTTCACTTAATGGCTTTTAAAATATATTTTAAATTTTAATTTTATTTTAATTTTGTTTTGTTTTATTTTGTTTTGTTTTGGTAGTTTTTTATTTTTTTTATTTTTATTTTTATTTTTATTTTTTTTATTTATTATTATTATACTTTAAGTTGTAGGGTACATGTGCATAACGTGCAGGTTTGTTACATATGTATACTTGTGCCATGTTGGTGTGCTGCACCCATCAACTGGTCATTTACATCAGGTATAACTCCCAATGCAATCCCTCCCCTCTCCCCCCTCCCCATGATAGGCCCCGGTGTGTGATGTTCCCCTTCCTGAGTCCAAGTGATCTCATTGTTCAGTTCCCACCTATGAGTGAGAACATGCGGTGTTTGGTTTTCTGTTCTTGTGATAGTTTGCTAAGAATGATGGTTTCCAGCTGCATCCATGTCCCTACAAAGGACACAAACTCATCCTTTTTTATGGCTGCATAGTATTCCATGGTGTATATGTGCCACATTTTCTTAATCCAATCTGTCACTGATGGACATTTGGGTTGATTCCAAGTCTTTGCTATTGTGAATAGTGCTGCAATAAACATACGTGTGCATGTGTCTTTATAGCAGCATAATTTATAATCTTTTGGGTATATACCCAGTAATGGGATGGCTGGGTCATATGGTACATCTAGTTCTAGATCCTTGAGGAATCGCCATACTGTTTTCCATAATGGTTGAACTAGTTTACAGTCCCACCAACAGTGTAAAAGTGTTCCTATTTCTCCACATCCTCTCCAGCACCTGTTGTTTCCTGACTTTTTAATGATCGCCAATCTAACTGGTGTGAGATGGTATCTCATTGTGGTTTTGATTTGCATTTCTCTGATGGCCAGTGATGATGAGCATTTTTTCATGTGTCTGTTGGCTGTATGAATGTCTTCTTTTGAGAAATGTCTGTTCATATCCTTTGCCCACTTTTTGATGGGGTTGTTTGTTTTTTTCTTGTAAATTTGTTTGAGTTCTTTGTAGGTTCTGGATATTAGCCCTTTGTCAGATGAGTAGATTGCAAAAATTTTCTCCCATTCTGTAGGTTGCCTGTTCACTCTGATGGTAGTTTCTTTTGCTGTGCAGAAGCTCTTTAGTTTAATGAGATCCCATTTGTCAATTTTGGCTTTTGCTGCCGTTGCTTTTGGTGTTTTAGACATGAAGTCTTTGCCCATGCCTATGTCCTGAATGGTACTTCCTAGGTTTTCCTCTAGGGTTTTTATGGTATTAGGTCTAACATTTAAGTCTCTAATCCATCTTGAATTAATTTTCGTATAAGGAGTAAGGAAAGGATCCAGTTTCAGCTTTCTACTTATGGCTAGCCAATTTTCCCAGCACCATTTATTAAATAGGGAATCCTTTCCCCATTTCTTGTTTCTCTCAGGTTTGTCAAAGATCAGATGGCTGTAGATGTGTGGTATTATTTCTGAGGACTCTGTTCTGTTCCATTGGTCTATATCTCTGTTTTGGTACCAGTACCATGCTGTTTTGGTTACTGTAGCCTTGTAGTATAGTTTGAAGTCAGGTAGTGTGATGCCTCCAGCTTTGTTCTTTTGACTTAGGATTGTCTTGGAGATGCGGGCTCTTTTTTGGTTCCATATGAACTTTAAAGTAGTTTTCTCCAATTCTGTGAAGAAACTCATTGGTAGCTTGATGGGGATGGCATTGAATCTATAAATTACCTTGGGCAGTATGGCCATTTTCACGATATTGATTCTTCCTATCCATGAGCATGGTATGTTCTTCCATTTGTTTGTGTCCTCTTTTATTTCACTGAGCAGTGGTTTGTAGTTCTCCTTGAAGAGGTCCTTTACATCCCTTGTAAGTTGGATTCCTAGGTATTTGATTCTCTTTGAAGAAATTGTGAATGGGAGTTCACTCATGATTTGGCTCTCTGTTTGTCTGTTATTGGTGTATAGGAATGCTTGTGATTTTTGCACACTGATTTTGTATCCTGAGACTTTGCTGAAGTTGCTTATCAGCTTAAGGAGATTTTGGGCTAAGACAGTGGAGTTTTCTAAATATGCAATCATGTCATCTGCAAACAGGGACAATTTGACTTCCTCTTTTCCTAACTGAACACCCTTTATTTCTTTCTCTTGCCTGATTGCCCTGGCCAGAACTTCCAACACTATGTTGAATAGGAGTGGTGAGAGAGGGCATCCCTGTCTTGTGCCAGTTTTCAAAGGGAATTTTTCCAGTTTTTGCCCATTCAGTATGATATTGGCTGTGGGTTTGTCATAAATAGCTCTTATTATTTTGAGGTACGTTCCATCAATACCGAATTTATTGAGCGTTTTTAGCATGAAAGGCTGTTGAATTTTGTCAAAAGCCTTTTCTGCATCTATTGAGATAATCATGTGGTTCTTGTCTTTGGTTCTGTTTATATGCTGGATTATGTTTATTGATTTGCGAATGTTGAACCAGCCTTGCATCCCAGGGATGAAGCCCACTTGATCATGGTGGATAAGCTTTTTGATGTGTTGCTGAATCTGGTTTGCCAGTATTTTATTGAGGATTTTTGCATCATTGTTCATCAGGGATATTGGTCTAAAATTCTCTTTTTTTGTGGTGTCTCTGCCAGGCTTTGGTATCAGGATGATGTTGGCCTCATAAAATGAGTTAGGGAGGATTCCCTCTTTTTCTATTGATTGGAATAGTTTCAGAAGGAATGGTACCAACTCCTCCTTGTACCTCTGGTAGAATTCAGCTGTGGATCCATCTGGTCCTGGACTTTTTTGGTTGGTAGGCTATTAATTATTGCCTCAATTTCAGAGCCTGCTATTGGTCTATTCAGGGATTCAACTTCTTCCTGGTTTAGTCTTGGAAGAGTGTAATTGTCCAGGAAATTATCCATTTCTTCTAGATTTTCCAGTTTATTTGCATAGAGGTGTTTATAGTATTCTCTGATGGTAGTTTGTATTTCTGTGGGGTCGGTGATGATATCCCCTTTATCATTTTTAATTGTGTCTATTTGATTCTTCTCTCTTTTCTTCTTTATTAGTCTTGCTAGTGGTCTGTCAATTTTGTTGATCTTTTCAAAAAACCAACTCCTGGATTCATTGATTTTTTGGAGGGTTTTTTGTGTCTCTATCTCCTTCAGTTCTGCTCTGATCTTAGTTATTTCTTGCCTTCTGCTAGCTTTCGAATGTGTTTGCTCTTGCTCCTCTAGTTCTTTTAATTGCAATGTTAGAGTGTCAATTTTGGATCTTTCCTGCTTTCTCTTGTGGGCATTTAGTGCTATAAATTTCCCTCTATACACTGCTTTAAATGTGTCCCAGAGATTCTCGTATGTTGTATCTTTGTTCTCATTGGTTTCAAAGAACATCTTTATTTCTGCCTTCATTTCGTTATGTACCCAGTAGTCATTCAGGAGCAGGTTGTTCAGTTTCCATGTAGTTGAGCGGTTTTGATTGAGTTTCTTAGTCCTGAGTTCTAGTTTGATTGCACTGTGGTCTGAAAGACAGTTTGTTATAATTTCTGTTCTTGTACATTTGCTGAGGAGTGCTTTACTTCCAATTACATGGTCAATTTTGGAGTAAGTACGATGTGGTGCTGAGAAGAATGTATATTCTGTTGATTTGGGGTGGAGAGTTCTATAGATGTCTATTAGGTCTGCTTGCTGCAGAGATGAGTTCAATTCCTGGATATCCTTGTTCACTTTCTGTCTCGTTGATCTGTCTAATGTTGACAGTGGAGTGTTGAAGTCTCCCATTATTATTGTATGGGAGTCTAAGTCTCTTTGTAAGTCTCTGAGGACTTGCTTTATGAATCTGGGTGCTCCTGTATTGGGTGCATATATATTTAGGATAGTTAGCTCTTCCTGTTGAATTGATCCCTTTACCATTATGTAATGGCCTTCTTTGTCTCTTTTGATCTTTGATGGTTTAAAGTCTGTTTTATCAGAGACTAGTATTGCAACCCCCACTTTTTTTTGTTCTCCATTTGCTTGGTAAATCTTCCTCCACCCCTTTATTTTGAGCCTATGTATGTCTCTGCATGTGAGATGGGTCTCCTGAATACAGCAGACTGATGGGTCTTGACTCTTTATCCAGTTTGCCAGTCTGTGTCTTTTCATTGGAGCATTTAGTCCATTTACATTTAAGGTTAAGATTGTTATGTGTGAACTTGATCCTGCCATTATGATATTAACTGGTTATTTTGCTCGTTAGTTGATGCAGTTTCTTCCTAGCCTCGATGGTCTTTACATTTTGGCATGTTTTTGCAATGGCTGGTACCGGTTGTTCCTTTCCATGTTGAGTGCTTCCTTCAGGGTCTCTTGTAAGGCAGGCCTAGTGGTGACAAAATCTCTAAGCATTTGCTTATCTGTAAAGGATTTTATTTCTCCTTCACTTATGAAACTTAGTTTGGCTGGATATGAAATTCTGGGTTTAAAATTCTTTTCTTTAAGAATGTTGAATATTGGCCCCCACTCTCTTCTGGCTTGTAGAGTTTCTGCCGAGAGATCTGCTGTGAGTCTGATGGGCTTCCCTTTGTGGGTAACCCGACCTTTCTCTCTGGCTGCCCTTAAGATTTTTTCCTTCATTTCAACTTTGGTGAATCTGGCTATTATGTGTCTTGGAGTTGCTCTTCTCGAGGGGTATCTTTGTGGCGTTCTCTGTATTTCCTGGATTTGAATGTTGGCCTGCCCTACTAGGTTGGGGAAGTTCTCCTGGATGATATCCTGAAGAGTGTTTTCCAACTTGGTTCCATTTTCCCCCTCACTTTCAGGCACCCCAATCAGACGTAGATTTGGTCTTTTTACATAATCCCATACTTCTTGCAGGCTTTGTTCATTTCTTTTTCTTCTTTTTTCTTTTGGTTTCTCTTCTCGCTTCATTTCATTCATTTGATCCTCAATCGCTGATACTCTTTCTTCCAGTTGATCGAGTCGGTTACTGAAGCTTGTGCATTTGTCACGTATTTCTCGTGTCATGGTTTTCATCTCTTTCATTTCGTTTAGGACCTTCACTGCATTAATTACTCTAGCCATCAATTCTTCCACTTTTTTTTCAAGATTTTTAGTTTCTTTGCGCTGGGTACGTAATTCCTCCTTTAGCTCTGAGAAATTTGATGGACTGAAGCCTTCTTCTCTCATCTCGTCAAAGTCATTCTCCGTCCAGCTTTGATCCGTTGCTGGCGATGAGCTGCGCTCCTTTGCCGGGGGAGATGCGCTCTTATTTTTTGAATTTCCAGCTTTTCTGCCCTGCTTTTTCCCCATCTTTGTGGTTTTATCTGCCTCTGGTCTTTGATGATGGTGATGTACTGATGGGGTTTTGGTGTAGGTGTCCTTCCTGTTTGATAGTTTTCCTTCTAACAGTCAGGACCCTCAGCTGTAGGTCTGTTGGAGATTGCTTGAGGTCCACTCCAGACCCTGTTTGCCTGGGTATCAGCAGCAGAGGCTGCAGAAGATAGAATATTTCTGAACAGCGAGTGTACCTGTCTGATTCTTGCTTTGGAAGCTTCCTCTCAGGGGTGTACTCCACCCTGTGAGGTATGGGGTGTCAGACTGCCCCTAGTGGGGGATATCTCCCTGTTAGGCTACTCAGGGTTCAGGGACCCACTTGAGCAGGGAGTCTGTCCCTTCTCAGATCTCAACCTCCGTGTTGGGAGATCCACTGCTCTCTTCAAAGCTGTCAGACAGAGTCGTTTGCGTCTGCAGAGGTTTCTGCTGGGTTTGTTATTGTTTACTGTGCCCTGACCCCAGAGGTGGAGTCTACAGAGACAGGCAGGTTTCCTTGAGCTGCTGTGAGCTCCACCCAGTTCGAGCTTCCCAGCAGCTTTGTTTACCTACTTAAGCCTCAGCAATGGCGGGCGCCCCTCCCCCAGCCTCGCTGCTGCCTTGCCGGTAGATCACAGACTGCTGTGCTAGCAATAAGGGAGGCTCCATGGGTGTGGGACCCTCCCGGCCAGGTGTGGGATATGATCTCCTGGTGTGCCTGTTTGCTTAAAGCGCAGTATTGGGGTGGGAGTTACCCGATTTTCCAGGTGTTGTGTGTCTCAGTTCCCCTGGCTAGGAAAAGGGATTCCCTTCCCCCTTGCGCTTCCCAGGTGAGGCAATGCCTCGCCCTGCTTCAGCTCTCGCTGGTCGGGCTGCAGCAGCTGACCAGCACCGATCGTCTGGCACTCCCCAGTGAGATGAACCCAGTACCTCAGTTGAAAATGCAGAAATCACCGGTCTTCTGTGTCGCTCGCGCTGGGAGTTGGAGACTGGAGCTGTTCCTATTCGGCCATCTTGCTCCGCCCCTAATTTTTGTTTTTTAGACAGGGTCTCACTCTGTCGCCCAGGCTAGAGTGCGGTATCTATCATAACTCACCACGGCCTCAACCTCCTTGGCTCAAATGAGCCTCTCACCTCAGACTCCCCAGTAGCTGGGACTACAGGCACATGCCACTACGCCTGGCTAATTTTTAAACTTTTTGTAGAGATAGGGTCTCCTTATGTTGCCCAGGCTGGTCTCAAACTCCTGAACTCAAGTAATCCTCCTGCCTCAACCTCCCAAAGTTCTGGGATTATAGGCATGAGTCACCATGCCCAGCCTAAAATACATTTTTAAAATCACAGACCTTATTCTAATTTTGCCTAGTATGGTGCTGGTTCTTAAATATATGACATATACATTAAGATAGTCTTAATGTTGTATTTCAAGCATGTGGTCTAGAAAACCGAAAATTCTCAGAACTGAGTTGTATCACCTGAAAAATGAATACAAATTACATCAAATAACTAGACTATTAAATCATTCAACATGTGCTGGACACCTGTGTGCCATGTATCCAAAGATAGACCATGGTATGAAAATGTAATTTTAACTTTCTTGCAACCAGGGGTCTTCTTATTTTGTACTCCCTTAATAGCCAAGTAATTATACCCTTAAAAAGACTTATTATTTTGTCTAATACCAGAAGCCTAGTTCTGAATTCATAATTATTTAAGAATGAACTATTCTGGTACACTGAGGATTAACCCATTTCCATATTATAATACACTATAACATGAAAAAAGTAGGAGATAAGACTATATGTGCACTACAATTACAAAAGAGAAAAACATGCATATGAAAATAGCCCAGAAGGCAATAAAAATGATAATAGCTGTGTTGGAGTATGGGTGGTTTGTATTTCCTCTGTGTTTCAAACTTTTTATAATATATTACTTTCATAATTTAAAAAAAATACGGGCAGTGGACAGGAACAGACCACTCACAAAAGAAATTCAACTAGGAAGCAAACACAGAAAACCATTCACACTCACTAGCAAGGAAATATATATTAAAACAACACTAGGGTGCAATTCTTCATGTAATAGCAAAAAGTAATTTTGTAACATAATACCATTAAGGATTATTGTTGGGAATATAGGAGAACAGGAACTCTTATACATTGTAGGTGATACTGTAAATTGGTTTGACTCTTGTTATGGGTTGAATTGTGTCCTCCCCAACATGCATATGTTGAAGTCCTCACTATGGGTACACCAGAATGTGACCTGATGTGAAAACAGGGTCATCAGAGATGTAATTATTTAAGTTAGGATGAGGTCATACTGGAATAGGACGGGCTTCTCATCCTATATGACTGGTGTCCTTATAAAAAAAGGATATTTAGGGACAGTCACACACACAGGAAGAATGCTATGTGAAAATAAAGGCAGATATGGTGATAAATAAAGAATGCTATGTGAAAATAAAGGCAGATATAAGGAGATGCTTCTACAAGCCAAGGAATTCCAAAGATTGCCAGCAAACCACCAGAAGCTATGGAAGAAGCATCGAACAGATGTTTCCTCACAGCTCTCAGAAGGAACCAACCCTGTCAACATGTTGATTTTGGACTTCTAGCCTCCAGAACTGAAACAAATTTTTGTTGTTTAAGTCACCAAATTTGTGGTACTTAGTTATGGCAGCCCTAGCAGACCAATACAACCATTACATACTGAAAATAGCATCCAAAAAATCTCACTATATATAATATAAATATCTATGAAAAAACATATAAAAATGATGTGGTGGAACTGTTTTTCCTTTCTCTTTTACCATTTTATTTAATGTGCTTATATTATTTTTATAATGAAAGAAACATTAACAAAATATAAAAATAAGGATAATTTGTTTCCTAATTCCCTTGTTGATTCATGGACCATTAATTGAGAAATATATCTGCTTGATTTCTTTCTTTTGCTCTTGTTGCCCAGGCTGGAGTACAATGGTGCGATCTCGGCTCACCACAACCTCCGCCTCCCGGGTTCAAGTGATTCTCCTGCCTCAGCCTCCCAAGTAGCTGGGATTATAGGTATGTGCCACCACGCCCAGCTAATTTTGTATTTTTAGTAGAGATGGGGTTTCTCCATGTTGGTCAGGCTGGTCTCAAACTCCTGACCTCAAGTGATCCACCCACCTCAGCCTCTCGAAGTGCTGGGATGACAGGCATGAGCCACCACACCTGACCTATGTGTTTAATTTCTAAGGGGCATTTCAGCTCTGAAATTTTTGATTCTGCAAAACATACAAGACAGTAGAGTTTCCCCGTTGATGTGTTACTATTCCTTGTGGTTAAGAAAACCTTTCAAGGAAACATGGATGGAAATTAAATATGAATCTTATTGGCATAAGGGACTCAAGTCAAATATACAGCAATTGTAAGAATTGCAAGACTCACTGAATTCCATGTGTCAACCCTGACAGATGCTCA
Organism: Theropithecus gelada; assembly: GCF_003255815.1. NCBI lineage: Eukaryota > Metazoa > Chordata > Mammalia > Primates > Cercopithecidae > Theropithecus > Theropithecus gelada. Next base: position 131,666,387 of record NC_037689.1, read on the forward strand.
TCTGGCTTCTGCCCCATTACTGGCATCTGCCCAAGTACTTACAACGATAGAGAGGTCACTGCTTTTTCATTTAGGCTCGACAATTGTTGCAGAGCAATCAGATTTAAGTCTTCAGTATTCTGAGCTGAATTCTGTTGCTTTTTCTAGTTTCTGTTTTTCTAGTTTATTATTTTTAAATTTCTATTTTTCTAGTTTATTAAGCAACACAAAATAAATTTATTACCTTACTCACATGGCTCCCTTTAAAATATATGAAGTCTTTTCTCTTCAGGTCAAATGCTTAATTCTTGAAAATTATTCCTTATGTGACATTGTTTCCAGATTCTCTTTTCATGCTTATCCAGTCACTCTCTAGTCTATTGGTGTACCTCAAAATATGGTACAAAAATTAAGTTTCTCCAGTTTAAGCTGAAAAAAACAAATTATTATGGAAAAATTATCACCTTTGACCTAATACTAGCCTAAACACTAAAAATTATTATTGCTATAAATACTGTTCCAGGCCCTTTGCATATATTATGATATGGTTTGACTCTGTGTTCCCACCCAAATCTCATGTCGAATTGCAATCCCCAGTGTTGGGCGAGGGGGCCTGGTAGGAGGTGATTGGATCATGGGGCGGATTTCCCCTTTGCTGTTCTTGTGACGGTGAATTCTCAGGAGATCTGGTTGTTTAAAAGTGTGTAGCACTTCCCACCTCACTCTCTCTCTTCTGGTCATGTGAAAATGTACCTGCTTTCCCTTTGCCTTCCACCATGATTGTAAGTTTCCTGAGGCCTCCCCAGCCATGCTTCCTGTACAGTCTGTGGAACCATGAGCCAATTAAACCTGTTTTCTGTATAAATTACCCAGTCTCAGATAGTTCTTTATAGCAATGGGAGAATGGACTAATACATATTATCTTATTTTCATCCCCTCAATCACTGTGTACTATTATTAATCATATTTTACAAATAAGAAAACAGAGGCACAGAGAAGTAAAGTAATGTGCCCAAAGTCACAAAGGTCAAACTAAGATCAGTTGAAGCCCAAAGCCCCTTCTCTTAACCAGGTACCAATATGCATTTGCTGAATAAGAGGTTAATAGATTCTTGTGGAATGAAGGAAGGATTTATATATTTACATTTTTCATAATTTGTAGGCTTGTCCTAATCCTGCCATTTATGTAATTAGCATTTAACTGAAATCCCCAGACACTGTTCCTATAAACAGCCTTTAACCCTCATTCCATACAGCATTAGCTTTTGTCTCTTTAACCAAAATGCAAAAGCCTACATTTCTCTCGATTCCATTTCACCTTATTGTTTTGGGCTCATGATTATAGTCCGTGAAGATATTTCTGTATGTTGCCTATCATGTCAGTGCTCTCCTATCTTTGTGGCAACCACAAATTTAATGAGCACACCTTCTGCAATCATTCTACAGTTGAAAACAGAGAGATAAATGCTTTGCCCTAATTTTCTATGACATAAACTATCATTTTTATAAGTACACATTTCTATTAATAAAATAAATGTGTTAATAGAAAAATTCAGTTTTCAATCTATAATTCAGTTTTAATTATTTCATGTTGATGTTCGGCTCCAATAGGACTGAATCTGAGACATTTTAGTGAAGTGTTAGGAAATGGGAGAATGACAGCACGTAATGCAATATAAGAACCATCAGCTTTATGGAGTATGTCAGTTAAGATGCCTGAATGCAAGTAACAGAAAACCCAACCCCAACTGGCTTCAACAATAAAGTCAGCTTATTAAATTATGACAAGGAGAACTGAGATAAGGCAGTTTTGGTAATTCACTGTCTCGACAATGTTATCAAGGATTCGGGTCCTTTCCATTTTTCTGCTCTGAGATTCTCAGTTTTTCTGTTACTCTACTCATAGTTGCAGAATGGCCACAACAGCTCCAGTCACCATGTCCTCAAACAACAACTTCCAAAGGGAAGAAGAGAGGACATCCTTTTCTGGTATCCCTTTCTCAGAAAAAGCCTTCTGAGAAAATCTCCAATAAACTTTTCCACATGTGTTATTGACCAGAATCATATTACATGTCTGTGCCTAAGCCAGTCATTAACAAGAGTGATGAAATTATCATGGCTCATTTAGCCTGGTTAAGGGTTGGAACTGGGGAGAGGTCTAGCCTCTCTTAAGACCCATAGTGCCTCATACCAGTACAAATTAAGGTTACGCTATCACGTAAGAGGGAGTGGTGCTAAGCAGCCAATGGTGTCTAGGACATGTAACAGGGTATGTTCAGATATTTTAAAATGTGGAATGAATAGAAGACATCCAAATATACTTGCATAATTATGTACAGAAAAGTTAAATACTATTTAACAGTGGAACAAAACTGTTAAAATCCAAACCAATTGGAAAAACTAAAATAGTACAATACTCTTGATGGGCATTATTATGGATAAAAGGTGTGGCTGATAGCAAAATGCTAGAAATAAACTGCCACATATTTCATCCATTCAACAAGGATTGTATCAAAAAGGAAGAGGAAATTTCTTTCAGAAAATCCAGGTAGAATTCAGTAAACGCACATTGAAGTAACATGATTTTGCATTTATTTCATAGAAAAATAAGCAATATACTTCAGGCTTCCTTATGTTTATACAAGTATACGCCATAGTTTCTTTGATGTCTTCGGTATAAAAACACACTAATACCAGTTTTTAATAAGGAATAAGAGTGATATAGTGAATATTTCATTTTGAGGAGTTGGCAAAAAGACTATTTTTAAGTTTACTTCAAAGGAAAAGGATGAAATAATAAAGGCTGAAAGACTGATGCATGTTCTCAGAGCTAGTTAATTCAGAAGACTCCATGGTCCCGTTTTTATCTGCTGACTGCAATCTTTCCAAGATAATTGATCGAGGTTTCTGTTTTATTGCATTTGCTGTCACTCATTGCATTGTTTGCCAGATTAGAAGTGTTTGATAGGAGTTTATGTACTAGGTATAATTTCAATATGTCATCCAGTCTTTGTTCATCTTTCACTGCCAGTTGATGGCTTAAAATTGGCTCTCCAGGAAATCTTAATTCACTATTATCTAACTGCTGCATTTAAAAAAATGAGGGAGGGACTTCATCATTTGCCATTTCCAACATAATTCCATAAACCCTACATACTTAGAGCGAGAGCAAGATAAGTTTGGTTGAAGTTTAAATTATTGAGTCTGGTTCAAAACAATTTTACAAAAATAATATTGCAAGTCCCATGAGTCAGTTCCATTTCCTGGAATCAGGAAAACAGGAAGTATTTCTAAAACTATTCTAAGGACATCAGTGGTATTCACAGGATAAAATGGGTACGGAGTACAATATTATCAAATCCAATAACATATAGAAAAGTTTTCTTATTTGGTGACTTTGGTACCTTTTGTGTTTGGGACATAGTAGAACAGACAATAAATAAGAGTCTAAGTACCTGTTACAGAGCTAACGGAAGGGATGTTTAGCCCTGGGCACTGCAGAGTACATATGCCTCAACTGAAAATCAGGAGGAAATGCTGGAGTAAGGTACACAGAAGGAAATTGGTTCTCAGCTTTCTCAGTGATGTTGTTTTTCATGCATTTGGGGGCAGGGTGTCTCCAAGAGGGGAATGATAGGTGAAATTCAAGGAACAGAGCAAAGATATCTCAGAAAGTAATAATTTGCGTCAGAAGATATTTCTAAGAAGCTCCGGTGAGTAATGTATTACTCAAAAGTCGTTAACCTACAGTTCCCTCTGAGGGCAAGGCTGCTGGGAGCCCCCCATCAAGTTACAGAACAGGGAACTTTTGTGTTTAAATTCAAACAAGCTTATCAAGACTGTTGCGGCTCAGGAAATGGGCAACAAAGGAAAAGACAATAAATAAAGTGCACTCCACAATGAAATTTGTAAAAACCTTTTAAGAAAAGTAACTATCAAAAGAATTTTGCATAATACCTTACCCCAGGGGGTTTAAATCAAAGTTTCACAAATTCCTTATCTTTCTACAAATTGGAAAAGAAGAAAGAGCACATAAACAATACAAGAGAGCGACATCATTCACTCACTCAATAAAACATTCATTTAGCACCTACTCATTTGGCACCAACTTTAAGTAGTAAAGCATTAATACTTTAGTATTTAATTAGTATTAAAGTGCTCTACTAAAGTATTTAATTTTACTTCAGTATGAATTTTATTTTAGTGTTTTAGTATTTAATTTTACTAAAGTATTTAATTCCTATGAAAAGATAGGATGGCTCGGATTTCCTTTCAAATGATCCCTGACAGGAGGGGAATGTGCCAGGGTATAGAAACATGAATAGCTATATGTTGATGATTGTTGAAGGTGGGTGACAGTTACATGGGTAGCTCATTATATTATTCTCTCTGTTTCTGTGCATGTTTGTAATGTTCTATATCAAATAAATCAACATGGGGAGTCAGAGAATGCTACCCAAAGAAGTTTGAAGGGAAATTTGAAGGAGGACAAGAGCAATCTAGCTAAAAGGAAGACCTATCTTCTCATCTCAAAGAACTGGGGATAATATTAAATTTTTAAAATAAAGCTTTAAAAATCATGAAGTATGTGGCACATATAATGGTGTATTTCATGTAACAACACAGTTTAAAGAGTAACAATGAAATTAAATCTGTGTACCCACCATTCATCTTAAGAAATACAATGCCTTCAAAGCTCTCTATGCCCCTCCTGCACCTACCCTCCCCAGCTCTCCACCTTCAAGACTAGTCATTCTCCTGAATTTTGCGCTGTTACTTGCTTATCTTTATAGTTTTATCACATGCATATTTATCTCCAACCAATATGGTATGACTTAATTTTGCCTGGCTTTGAACTCCATATAAATGGAAGTATACTGCGTGTGTTCTCTGACTTACTTTTTTCAGCATTGCTTTTGAGATTTATCCATGGTTTTGTATGTGCCTCTAGATCATCTTTTTTGTTGTTGTTGGTATTCTATTGTATAAATATACCGTAATGTATTCATCCTTTCTACTATTGATGGGCATTTGGGTTGTCTCCAGTTTGGGACAGTTTGCTACTGTAAATAATCTTTTACGTGTCTTTAAAGAGCATGTACAAGAGTTTCCCTAGGGTATAACAGCCTAAGAGTGGAATTGTCTGGTAGGATTAAAATTGCTTTTTTGAAATGTCAGCTGATTAAATCAACTCATAATGGAGGCAGACACTGTCAACTCTACTGTGGCTTAGCCAATTGTGTCAACACACTCAATAATGTTTCCCAGTCAATCTTAGCATTAGGGGGGAAAAAAAAAAAAGGTATTCCAAGAACATAGTTTGGTAATGTGTTTCTTGTTCCATATGGGGAAGAGAAACGTTGAATCTAGGGAATGTAATCCTTTCCTTAGAAAGGTAGCATTTGCTACAGATCAGGGTCCATTCCTGGGGCTTCATCATAGCTGAAATAAAATATCCCTCAAGACCATTTTCCTCCCTATGCTTTATTTATTTTTTAATTTTAATTTTTATTTATTTTTATTTATTTTTTTTTGAGACCGAGTCTCGCTTTGTCACCCAAGCTGGAGTGCAGTGGTGCAATCTCGGCTCACTGCAACCTCCGCCTCCCAGGTTCAAGCAATTCTCCTGTCTCGCCCTCCCGAGTAGCTGGGACTACAGGCATGTGCCACCACACCCGGCTGATTTTTTTTTTTTTTATTTTTAGTAGAGATGGGGTTTCACCATGTTAGCCAGGATGGTCTTGATCTCCTGACCTCATGATCTGCCCGCCTCAGCCTCCCAAAGTGCTGGGATTACAGGCATGAGCCACCATGCCCGGCTCCTCCCTATGCTTTAAATCCTCACTCAACATCCAGATTTCTGAATTGTATTTCTCAGCAATCTTGATATCAGACAAAGGGAATACTCTGGGTAAAATACCATATGCAAAGATCCAGAGGGCCCAAATAGCCTATTCACTGGAAACAGATTGCTTCCACTGGAGAACAAGATGCTGAAGTGTGAACCTGGTTGATGGCAGTGAGAATGGGGTTGTGGAAATTGCATGGTAATTCCTTAGAACCCTAAGAGGTTGAGGTTTTAAGGCCACCATCTGAGAAGATAGTGAAGCCATTAATAGATATAAGACAGTCAAAAGGAACAGGTTTAGGGTGGGGATGGGGAGCAGAGTTGGAAATGATGTTGATGGGGTTCAGGATATGCTACCCCAAAATATAGCACCTTGCTTGGCATTTGAGAAAACAACAGAAGCAGGAAGGTCATTCTCAGTTTCCCCTTGCCCTTCTCCTCTAAAACAGGTACAAAGGATTTTCTGACACTCCCCTGAAGCAGGTCATTAGACTCTTATTTGAGAAGTATCCTCTCAATACCTGGAAGAAAGGAACATCATTTTCTATGAAGACACAGGGTCACAAAGAAGAATCTGAATAAACAGGCCTTGTTAAATTCCCCCTGCCAGTTGATTACCATTAGATTATACTTTTGTATGTAATCATCCTTCACCACTATCCACTTCTTCATGAAATCTAGCATTAAAAATACACAGGTTTACCTGTTTCTCTGAGTCTTCATTTCCTTAGGAAGGCTCCCGCATCATGGAAAACTTCTTAAATAAATGTGTCTGTTTTCTCTTGTTAATCTGTCTTTTCTTATAGGTACCTCAGCCATGAACCTAGCCATGGATGAGGAAAAGATATTTCTCCTCCCATACAATGACTTTAACATATACTAGGTGTGCAGGGCCCTCAGGACATCCTGGTGACAATGGCCAATCAGGAGTTTGGAAACCAGGTCTGGAGCTCAAGTGAAAAGCTGGGACCAGAGATACACATTTAGAAGTTATTCATAGGCTGGACATGGTGGTTCATGCCTGTAATCCCAACACTTTGGGAGGCAGAACCAGGCAGCTCACTTGAGCCCAGGAGTTCGAGACTAGCCTGGGCAACATGGCAAAAAACCCATCTTGACAAAAAATACAAAAATTAGCTAGGTCAGGTGGTGCATGCCTATAGCCCCAGTTACTTGGGATACTGAGGAGGGAGGATCACTTGAGCCCAGAGGGTTGAGGCTGCAGTGAGCCAAGGTCATGCTGCTGCATTCCAGCCTGGGCTACAGAGCAAGACACAGTCTCAAAAAAAAAAAAAAAAAAAAAAAAAAAAAAAAAAAAAAAGAGAAAAGAAAAGAAAAAGAAAAAGAAGTTATTCACATATGCCTGAAATGAAATTGCTGAGAGAATACAAGAAAAAAAAGAGTTTTGAGCACAGGATTTTTTTTTTTCCTAGTCAAGTGCAGTAGTGAGAAGGGTGGAAAGGGTAAAACAAGGAGTTTGACCTGTAACTGACTGTGAACAAGCAATTGAAGTAACTCACTACCTTAGGACCAGCAGAGCACAGGATCTTGAAGGAATACTTTCACTTAGGAAATAGAAGAAGGAAAAGGAGCCAGTAAAACCAATGCAAGAACATAGAAAGCAAGGAAGGAAAGTGAGAACTGAAGGCTAAGGAAAGTGAAAAGGTTTGGAGTGGATCCTGTAGACAAAACCCCGGGGATTCATTCACCTTGCGATAAATGAAAAGGTGTTTGATAATAAAGCCCAATAATTGAGCACCTATTAGGTGTCAGGCACTATGCCAAGAACTTTGCCTATATTGTTTTTCGTCTTCACAACAACTTTGGAGGCAGGTAATATTATTACTTCTATTTTACAGAAGAAGGAAAAGATTTATGATGGTGAGTACCTTGTCCAAGGTCACAGAGATGGTAAATGGGGGAGTCAGAACTTGAATCCATGTCTGCCTGACTCCAAAACTCAGACCCTTGCCGTATGCCATGTAGTCGAGGCTTGGCCAAGATTAGCAGGAAATTATAGCAAAATTAACCAGTGTTTGACTTTTACCTGTGAATAGGAGGAGTGTGGTTTTCCCAGGGATCAGCTAGGTATTAGGTAATTCTCATGCTGAATCCACCTCGTAATACCATCACCTTGGGGGTCGAGATTCTAACACACAAATTTGGAGGAGACATAAAGCTTCAGATCATAGCAAGCCCTAAAGAGCAGTTTGCTGCCTGCTTTAGAAGTGGAATTACTGCACATACCTGGCCAATCTCCAACTTAACTTAGAATCATGGGACTCTTTCTAGATCTTTCAAGGACATTAGAGGTCATTGAATCAGACCTCCTTTTTATATATGTTAGCCAAACAGAAGCAAAGAAAAATTCAGTGACTTTCCTAAGGTCTGGAACTAAAATCCCTCATTTTAAAAATTGTACACATGTTGAGTGCACATTATGTGCCAGGCACCATGTTCAGCAGTGGAGAAACAGAGATGAGGAAGACTCAAATCTCTGACCTCTAGTTTTGTTGGATGAGACAGAAATGTCAACGAAAAGTGTGGTAAGTGTTACTGGAGATGTGGATACAAAGTATCACAGTGACAGTTCACTCTGAAATCAGGAGAGATTTCCCAGAGGAGACACTTGAAATGGGTGCCGCAGGCTGAAAGAATGGAACGTGCAAAGGTGGAGTACAGGGGCTAAGAGGGAGCACTGAAGATGAGGCTGCTGGGGGAGTCTTCCTTGATTACCCATGCTGGTGAGTTGCCCCAGCTGCCCCACATCTCTGTACGGCGGTAGCATTGCACTGATCACTTTTTTTTTTTTTTTTTTTTTTTTTTTTGAGACAGGGTCTTGCTCTGTCGCCCAGGGTGGAGTGCAGTGGCACGATCTCAGTTCACTGCAACCCATGCCTCCGGGGTTCAAGCGATTCTCCTGCCTCAGCCTCCCAAGTAGCTGGGATTACAGGTGCCCGCCATCACGCCCGGCTAAATTTTGTTTGTATTTTTAAAAGAGACGGGGTTTCACCATGTTGGCCAGGCTGGTCTCAAACTCCTGACCTCAGGTGATCCACCCATCTCGGCCTCCCAAAGTGCTGGTATTACAGGCATGAGCCACCACGCCTAGCCACTTACCACTCTTTTAAGCTTGCTTCTGCCAGGAGCCTGAGAGCTCTGTGACCGGCCTCAGCACACCAGTTTCCAGCACCACTCTTGGCCCAGGGTTAGAGTAGCCAGATTTAGCAAATAAAAATACAGGCCATCCAATTAAATTTGAATTCCAGACAAACTATAAATATTTCAAATTTAAGTATGCCCCAAGAATATGCATGGGACATACTTATACAAAAAAAAAATTATCTAAAGTTCAACTCAGTTTTTCGTATTTTATCTGGCAACTGTACCTACAGTAAATGCTCAATAAACAGTTATGGGAGTCAGGGAATTACAGAGGAAGGGAGAAAATAAAAAAGGAGGGGAAGGAGTAAGCCAGTGTATACATCAGTACACAATGAACAGGAAAAGCTGCAGGTTTAAAGAGAGTGGTAGATTTGTCAAGACCTTGAAACCACACAAAATCTGGCAGTAACATTACTTCTCACTATTTTCAGTTCTATACAGTAAAACGTAAACAGTTGTTTCCCCTTTTTTGTTTAGAAGTCTGCCCTCATGTGGCAGGAAAAAAGTATTAGGCCAGAGGCCTTAATTTTGGTCTTTCAGCTCACTGGGGCAAAAGACTCCACAGAGTTCAGAGATCTGGAAAGAAGTGATGCTAGGAGTTTTTTTGTTTGTTTGTTTGGGTGGAGGACAGAGGAGGAAAACAAAAATGAGCTCTATGTGCCAGATGCCAAGAGAGTATTGTTAAAATAGGTTTTAAAAAATGGTTCAAAACACATTAGTAACTTTGTGCAGGCCAGCATCATCTCAATTTCCAAGCTGTCGTGGTCAGAAAAGGCATTAAGATACTGTACCTAAAATTCATGCAGTGGAACATTTCAGTGGAGACATACTTTATAAACTGTAAAGTACATTTAAATATTGTTAACTAAATGATGACATTGGATGTGGAGAAAGCCTGGTTTGGATGCCCTCCTAGTCATCAACCTTAGTAGGTACCCTAATTCTCATGCTGAATCCACCATTTCCCAAGTAGTGTCCATCCCCACCAACAGAGCTGCTCATTCTCCCAAACCATGAGAAGAAATGAGGCTGCCATCTGCCTCTGCTCTAGACCTCACATGCTGCCATCACCCTGAGTGACTTCAGAGCCTATGTGGACACCCCTCCAAAACCAGGCCTCATAATTCCTTTATGTCCTCACTTCCAGGGCCTCACTCTCAACCTCATGCCACATGCCCAGGGATGTTGCTTTGGCTTTGCCATCTCTGGGTTCACCTCCTCCAAAATCTCAATCTCTGACCTGATTACAACTTCCCATTCTTCCTACTTTCTCACTCTCCCACTGAGTCTATTCCTTAAGCCTCCAGTAGACTTTCAGAACTGTGAGCAGTCTGCGTTTGCCCACCTTCTCCATTCACATCTGAGTTCACATCCTTCCTTCAGTCTGGACTCCAAGTGTGATCACTTTTTTCACGTTTTTAATTCTAATTTTTATTTTAATTTCTGGGGTACATGTGCAGGATGTGCAGGTTTGTCATATGGGTAAATGTGTGCCATGGTGGTTTGCTGCACAGATCATTCCATCACCTAGGTATTAAGCCGAGCATGCATTAGCTATTTTTTCTAATGCTCTCCCTGCCTCCACCCCAACCCACCCCCTTTTCTTTAGAGACAGGGTCTCACTCTGGTTGCCCAGGCTGGAGTACAGTGGCATGATCATGACACACTGCAGCCTTGACCTCCTGGGCTCAATCGATCCTCCCACCTTGGCCTCCCAGGTAGCTGAGACTATAGGCACACACCACCACGCAAACGTGCTCACTTAAATTACTTTGGCTCTAGCACCCAAACTCTTTACCCTCTCTATCCATCAGCAAGGCCTGGCCCTCAACTCTGCCTCAATCTGACCACCTGTCCACTCTTTCGCCAGTCGGGTGACCACAGCTGCAAGCTGCTGGGCAACTAGAGCCAGTCCGTAGTTAAGAAAGCCCACCTCGGCTTACCGGGAGAGCTTCCCTTCAGTTCTTTCACCTGAATCAGCTTAACAAGCTACCTCTCTTTTCATTCCTCAGGTATTCCAAACTTTCTATGCCTCTGAGTACTTCAGCTTCATCATCTATAAATGGGGTGATAATACCTAATCTGAGGGTTGTTGTGAGGAATAACTGAGGCATGTGTGTAAGTGGCCCAGTATGCTGCAGACCATTGGTACATGCCTCAATACATGCCCCATTTATTGCTAATCTCCTCTAGCATCTAACACAATACTCATTCCCCCTTACTTTAAACAAATGACCTTACCTCACAGAGAAAAGAGAAGGCATCAGGTGTAAGGCAGGTGAGTAGCCATGCCCTCCTCTACCTACAAACTGGACTGCTCCACATCCAGTTGTGCTAACTTGCCTCTGGTCTCTGAGAATGAGGGCTGCTCTTCTTTTCCCAGGCTACACCCTCCTTCAGTGTTCTTCTCAGAGACCCTGCTCAATTTATCCCATTCCTCACCTGTATCTTATGCTTCCCCTTCCCCAGCTCCTCAGCTTCTACACATGGTCAGATCCAGCCCATCTTTAAAAAATTCTCTTGACTCTAAGTCATATCTCTCATTCCTTTCACAGTCAACTTCTTCAAAGAGTTGTCTGCATTCGCTGTCTCCACTTCTTCACCTCCCATGGACATCTCCCCCAAGTGCAATCTGCCCTCTGCCCTCAGAGGTTCACCAAAACAGCTCTCCATGAGCTCACCATGATCCCTGTGTTGCTAGAGCCATCAAATACTTCTCAGTGCTCATCGTACTTGACATTGTTTGACACTGGTGACCACTCCCTCATTGTTGACACTCTGTCATCGCCTGGCTTCACAGTACAAGTCTAGGGCAAGAGGAAAATAGGCCCCATCGCAGCCTCCTTTGCTGTGGCACACCCCTTCTATGTTGAAGTCTCTGAGAGATCAGCTCTGGGCTCTCTAAGTTCCTCTATCTACACTCCCTCCTGGTGAGATCTCATTATATCCCAGCTATGTGCTGTGATCTGCAAATATCTATCTCCAGACTAGACTTCTGGAACTATGCAGACCTTATCCTTATCACAACTCAGGTGAAGGGCGCTTTAGGACCCTTTAAGAAAAAGCCCACAAGAAGCATGCATTTATTTTCACGTTCCTATCACGGGGCAAGGAATATATCAGGCAGTCTGGGACAAGCTCTCCTGCTCCTGCCTCCTCTTCTGAGTTCCAAAGTGGCCTCCACCACTTCTTAACTATGTGGTCTGGGTTAAATTAGCCTCATTAGTAAAATGGGATTAGTAATGGTGTCAACCTTAATGGGTTGTAGTGAGGATGAAATGAGATAATCCATGTAAAGTGCTCAGTGCATTGCCTGGCACATACACGGTAAACATTTGCTATGTTTTATACCCTGCTGGTCAGTCTGCCTGGGTCTGAATTCTGGCTCCACCACTTCCTACTGGTATGCTCAAAGCATGTTATTTAACCTCTCTGAGCCTCAATAACAATAGTGTCTACCACATAGAGCTGTGCGAGACATTCAATAAGTGGACATGTATAGCACTTAGAGCCGGACTCATAAAGTATTAAATGTTATTGTCACTATTATCCTCAGAAAGGCAAGGAACGCATTAGTGAGCCCATCAGAACACAGCCATCTGGGTCTCATTCCAGATCCCCCTTGCAATATGCAAGACATATGTATACATGCTCCTTGAGGCCAGCCAGGAAATGGAAAGCAACATCAGGACAACAAATGTCACCTGGTGCAGCCCAGTGTCAAACTGCTTCAGGAGCAGCTCTTTGTGCGGGGATAAAAGCTTGTTCAGCAGTCTCTGGCTATGTGATTTCTTACAGCTGGACATTGCTACATGACACTCCCCTGAGGTCCAAGTGGCCTCTCCTGGACTGTCAGCATCCTGTTTTTTTCTTATCTTGAAACTGTCTTTGAGGCCCTAAACAAGGATCTGCTGTTCTTATTTTTAAATTAAAAAACACACACACACACACACGCACGCACTTTATTAACTCTTAACAGTCTTCTCGGCTGCAGCTGTGAATACAACTGCCTTTTCTACACGTCAAATAGGCTTTCCATACCGTCCAGCAATCCTGATTCTTTTCTCTGATTGACTTGCCCTTTCACTTTCCCCAACGATGTTTTCAAACTTTCTTCATTCTCCCTAAATCTCCCACCCTGCCAACTCCCCAACTATCTCTACCCCACCCCATACCTCAACAGATGACCATGCCTCCTACTTCACAGAGAAAACTGAAGCCGTCAGATGCAAAACAGTCATTTAATGTTGCAAAACCTAATAGGCAGTATGTTCTGTCCTCATCTTTCTGGACCTATCAGCAGCATTTGACACAGTCACTCCCTTCTCCTTGTTGTCCTTTCTTCCCATGGTTTCTAGGATGCCACAGTCTCTTGGTTTCCCTCTTCCGTTAGTGGCTGCTGCTCTCCACTCTCCATTGCTGGTTCTGAAGTAGGACTTCAGAACTCTACTCCAGAGTCAGGACTCTACTCCAGAGGCGGGGCTTGGACACCGGACCAGATTGAGGACTAACTAAAACAGGGCCGAGTGGAAAGCAGCTTTCAATCAGACACACCTACCACTGTGTGATGTCAATTTACCATTGCCATGGCAACACCCAGGAGTTACCTTCCCTTTCCATGGCAATCACCCCAAAGTTACTACCCCTTCCCTAGAAATTTCTGCATAAACCGCCCATTAATCTGCATGCAATTAAAAGTGGGTATAAATATGACTGCAAAACTGACCTGAGCTGCTACTCTCTGCCTACAGAGTAGCCCTGCTCTGCAGGAGCAGTCATGGAGCTGTAATACCGCTGGAGCTGTAACACCGTGTCTTCAATAAAGCTGTTTTCTTCTATCTCCTGCTTGCCCTTGAATTCTTTACTGGGAAAAGCCAAGAACCTTCACTGGCTAAGCTCTACTTTGGAGCTCACCTGCCCTGCATCAGTTCCTCATCATCAATCCTACTTTTAATATTGGCGTGCCCCATGGCTTTGTCCTTGAACCTCTTCTGAACTCTACCCTCACTCCCTTGATTATTGCATTCAGTTTCATGACTTTAACTACCGTTTATATACTAACGACCCCCAAATTTATATCTTCAGCCCAGACCTCTCTCCTGAGCTTCAGGCTCATATTTTTCTGCCCACTACATGGCTCCACAGACCAATTGGCTTAAACAACAGACAGTTGTTTTCTCACAGTTCTGGAGGCTGGAAGTCCAAGATCAAGATACCTTCAGGGTTGGTGACAGGCGAGGCCACCTTCTCAGTGTGTTCTCACATGGCCTTTCTTCCGTGTGCATATGGAGAGACAGCAAGCTCTCTGGTGTCTCCTCTTATAAGAACACCAGTCCAGGCCGAGCACGGTGGCTCAGGCCTGTAATCCCAGCACTTTGGGAGGCCAAGGTGGGCGGATCACCTGAGGTCAGGAGTTCAAGACAAGCTTGGCCAACATGATGAAACCCCACCTCTACCAAAAATACAAAAATTAGCTGGGGGTTGTGGCACATACCTGTAATGCCAGCTACTCAGGAGGCTGAGGAAGGAGAATCGCTTGAACCCAGGAGACGGAGGTTGCAGTGAGCGGAAATCACACCACTGTACTCCAGCCTGGGTGACAGAGTGAGACTCTGTAAGAACACCAGTCCAGTCAAATTAGGGCCCCACGCTTATGACCTCATTTAACTTTAATCACCTCCTGAAAGGCCCTATCTCCAAATATAGTCACATTGGGGATTACAGCTTCAACATATACAGTTTAGAGGAACAATAATTCAGTCCATAACAAATGTCTAATAGACATGTCAAACTTAACATGTCCAAAATGGAACTTCTAATCAGGGGCAGATTCAAATGTTTGGGTCCTGAAACTTACACAATTTGGGGATCACTCTTTAGGAAAAAAAAACTCAAAAATAATTCATTAACATATTGTTAGATCCTAAGCAAATGAGAAGCCTTGAAACCTAAGCTTCATTAGCTTTAACCTAAATCTACTTCTCCTGATCCTCACTCCCTCCCCACACAATATACACTCCTGTCTCGCCCATAGTCCTTCCTCTCCCAGTCAGTGGCAACCTTCCAGATACACAGGCCTAAACCCTTAGATCATCCTTGACTCTGCTCTTTCTCTCCTACCCTAAATCTGGTATGTCAGCAAATCCTGTTGGTTCTACTTTTAAAATACGCTGAATATGACCACTTCTTACCATCTCAACCACTACAACCCTGTAGCAAACCATGATCAATTCTAGCTTGGAATTTTAGAGTAGCCTCTGTAACTGGTGTCATGCTTCCACTGTTGACCCCAAATGTCTATTCTCAACATAGTAATCCTTTTTAAAATATAAATCAAGTCATGTCACTCTTCAGCTAAAAAAAAATCCTCAATTTTTTTTCATTTGATAAACATAATCGAGGCACTACACTAGGCTCTGGAGACAGAGCAGTGAACAAAACAGATAAAAATTCCTGCTTTCATAGCGCTTACATTCTTATAGTTACTTCCCTGCTCACTCAGGATAAAATCCAACGTCCTTATTATAATAGATTTTTACAAATCTGTTTGTTTATTGTATCTCCACCCACTAAAATGTAAATTCCATAAGGTTAGGAATTTATTGGTCTGTATCCTTAATGCCTGGTGCATATTAGGTAATTAATAAATATTTGTAGGATGGATGGATGGATGGATGGATGGATGGATGGATGGATGGATGGATGGATGAATTTCCCCATACCAAATGAATACATCTCTCCGTATCTATACTCTTTCTCTCCTGGTACAGTAAGGAGATATCCTTCTTTTTGTCCATGGCACAGTGGCTATTGAACTTAAGTGTACATCTGAATCCCCTGGAAGTCTTGTTAAAACACAATTTACTCTAGGCCACACTGCCAGAGTTTTTGATTCAGTGAGTCTGAAGTGATACCTGAGAATTTATATTTCTAACCAATTCCAGGTGATGGTGATGCTACCAGTCCAGGGACCATGCTTGAGAACCACTGATCTCACCCCTCCCTCTTGCTTTCTCAGGAAGCTTACACCATCAGCTATCTTTTCTTTGTAAATATATTCAGTAACTATCTTTCAACTGAATTCTTCTGTCTTAGTTTAGTGTTGCTATAATAGAATACCTAAGGCTGGGTAATTTATTTTTTAAAAGAGGTTTATTTAGCTCGTGGTTCTGTAGGCTGTAGAAGAAGCATGGTGCTTGCTCAGCTTCTGTTAAGGGTTTTTGTACTGTGTCAAAACATGGTGGAGAAGATCAATGGGGAAGCGGGCACATGGGAAGAGGGCGCTAAACAGGAGAAGGAATCTTGCTTTCTCACAACTTTCTCTCTCAGTGGAACTAATTAATCCATTCCCTCCAGAACTAATCCCATCTAGCCAGAGTGAGAACTCACTCACTACCTCGAGAATGGCATCAGGCAATTCATGAGGGATTTGCCCCATGACCTGGACACCTCCCACTAGCCCCTACCTCCTAACACAGCGATACCAGGGATCAAATTTCAACATAAGATTTGGTGGGGACAAACAAACCATATCCTAACCATAGTGCCTTCCATTCCCTTCCTACTGCTACTGTAGCTCTATCCTTTTGATCATAAATCAAATTTCTAAAAAGTTTTATCTATACTGAAAGTCTTTATTTTTCACCTTCTACTCACTCTAATAGAGCTTTTGTTCCCATAACTCCACCAAAACATCTCTCGGCTGGGTGCAGTGGCTCATACCTGTAATCCCAGCACTTTGGGAGGCCGAGGCGGGCAGATCATCTGAGGTCAGGAGTTCGAGACCAGCCTGGACGATATGGTGAAACCTCATCTCTACCAAAAATATAAAAATTAGCCAGGCATGGTGGCGGGTGCCTGAAATCCCAGCTACTCAGGAGGCTGAGGTGGGAGAAGTGCTTGAACCTGGGAGGTAGAGGATGTAGTGAGCCGGGATCATGTCATTGTACTCCAGCCTGGGCGACAAGAGCAAGACTCTATCTCAAAAAAACAAAAAAACAAAAAAACAAAAAAACAAAAAAAACAAAAAACAAAAAACTTTCATTAGGGTCACAAGTGATTTAAATGTCCTCAGGTCTAATAGACATGATTTTAGTCATCATCTTATACACACTTATACACACAAGACAGAAAACCACTTTCTCCTTCTTGAAAGTCACTTTCCTTGGCCTCTTCCTCTTGGCCTCCGCGAAACTACAGTTTCCTTGTTTTCTCCCACTTCTCTGGCTGCTCCTCCTCAGCGTCATCTTCTATCAAACCATAAATGTTGAAGACCCTGAAGACTTGATCGTACGTCCTCTTCTATTGTTAGTCTGTATTCTTTTAAAGGAGGTCTCGTAAATGACCAAGGCTCAATTTCTAGATGTTAGGGATGCCCAAATTTATATCTCTAACCATATATTTATATATTGCTAGCCCTAGACTTCTCTAAGTGACTGCCTACTTGAGTCCTCTGCTTATTTGTCTAACAGTGATCTCAAACTTAACATAACCAAAGTGGAATTCTTAATTGTTTCACCATACCAACTGCTACTCTTACAGTGTTCCACCACTCAGGGTTGGCACCACCGTGAACCCACTTGCCCAAGCAAAAAATCATTCTTGACCCCTCCTTTACTTGCACAGGTAACCACGTGCTACCCTTATCACCCCTAAACGTCTTTCAAACTCCTCAAATTCTCTCCATCTTAGTCCAGGCCACGATCATCTCTCCCTTGGACTATAGCTGTACAGTCTTAACTGATCTCTGTGCTTCCCCTTCTGCCTCACTCTCCATCCTCTACCCAGCAGCGAAAGCAACCTATCCAAACACAAATCTGACCATGTCCTTCTCTTGTTTACAACCTTTCCATGTTACTCCTTATACTTCCAATAAAGTTAAAACTCCATGGACAGGTGCACAAAGCCCGCTGAGCTTGCAGGCATTACATATGTCAAGGCCTTTATAATCTCTCCCTTGCCTAACTCTTCTTCACCCTGACTCCTACAAAAATCCTCACTCTAGTTATTAGGTTGGTGCAAAAGTAATTGCAGTTTGGCCATTAAAAACAATGGCAAAAACTACAATTACTATTGCACTAACCCAAATATTTCAATCTACCTGCAATTCCCAGAATATACTCTCCCTTCCAAGGAGCCCTTTATTTCCTTATCTACTTGGCTTACTATTGCTTATCTTTAGAGAGAAGCTCAAGCATCATTTTTCCTTCCTTCCTTCCTTCCTTCCTTCCTTCCTTCCTTCCTTCCTTCCTTCCTTCCTTCCTTCCTTCCTTCCTCCCTTCCTCCCTTCCTTCCTTTCTCTCTCTCTCTCTTTCTTCTTCTTTTTTTTTTTTTGCGGGGACAGTCTCTCACTCTGTGGCCCAGGCTGGAAGGCAGTGGCTTGATCTCAGGTCACTGCAGCCTCTGCCTCCCTGATTCAAGCAATTCTCCTGCCTCGGCCTCCTGAGTAGCTGGGATTACAGGCATGCACCCCACTCCTGGCTAATTTTGTATTTTTAGTAGAGATAGGGTTTCCCCATGTTGGCCAGGCTGATCTCGAACTCCTGGCCTCAAGCAATCCATCTGCCTTGGCCTCCCAAAGTGCTGGGATTATAGGCGTGAGTCACTGCCCTGGGCCTTCAAGCATCATTTTCTAAAATTTTCTTCAACTCCACATTACCACCTACTCCTGTGCTTTCAGATGCTCTTATGCCTTCCCTGTCATGTCACTTACTACTCTGTATTTTAAACATTCATTTTATTTTCTGTTTCCCTCAAAAAAATCATGAGCTTCTGTAGGGCAAGAACAGCTGCAATTTATTTATCTCTTCATCATCAATATTTATCCCAATGCCTGATGCATACTATGCATTCAGTAAAGGTATATTGAATAAGCTATTAATTAATTGACTTATAAACAAATGGTGACCTTGAGAAAGCAAGTTTAGGAGAAAGCCTGGTTTCCAATGGGATAAAAAATAAACAAAAGGGGAGGAAATGAAGAAGGTGAGTGTAGACTACACTTTTGAGAAGTTTGGCTATGAAGGAAATGAAAGAAAAGGGAGAAGAGTTAAAGGAAAGGCCGGGAATGGTGGCTCATGCCCATAATCCCAGCATTTTGGGAGACCAAGGTGGAAGGACTGCTTGAGGCCAGGAGTTTGAGACCAGCCTGGGCAACATAGTGAGACTCCATCTCTACAAAACATTTTTTAAAATGTTAACCAGGCATGGTGGTGCACACCTATGGTCCCAGCTACTCTGGAAGGCTAAGGTGGGAGGATTGCTTGAGCCCAGGAGGTTAAGGCTGCAGTGAGCTGTGATCATGCCACTGCACTCTGTCTAGGTGACAGAGTGAGACCCCTTCCCCCCTCCCCCAAAAAAAAAAAAAAAGGTTGTGGAAGGCATAACAGAAATTGGTAGTTGCCTAACCCAATACTCATTCTCTCCTTTGTAGAAGACCGATTTTTTTAAGCTGACTTGTGATCATCTGGGTTACAGTGGACTGCATTTCCTCTCTTTTGCAGCGCTGTGTGGCCAATGGGGTGTAAGCAAAAATGTTGTGTCATAACATTTTGCTGCATGAAAAATGGATACAATGGTTTGCACTTCATCTTGGAGCCTGGTTGAGGGAGGCACACTCTGGAGACAGCAGAGCAAAAAGCTGGAAGAAGCCTGAGTCCCTGATAACTGTACAACTGCCGCATAAGCCTGGGATTGCCCACTTCAGGACTTCTGCATGAGACATACACTTCTATTTTGTTTAAGCTACTGTTAAATCAGGTTTTTCTGTTACTCATAGCAGAATCCAGTTCTAAGAAATGCAAAGGGTAGTTTTATTTAGGATGGGGAAGGTAAGGTCATATTTATAGCCAGAAGGAATCAGTAGAAAGTGAGATTTGAATGTTCCCAACACAAATAAATGATAAATGTTTGAGGTCATGGATATCCTAAATACCCTCATTTGATCATTACACATTGTATGCGTGTGTCAAAGTATCACATAGACCCCTTAAATATGTACAATTATTATGTATCAATCAAAAATTATTTATGTTTGTTTTTACAAAAGGGAAATAGAAGACCCAGCAGATGGATGAAAGTTAATGAGGGCATGGGAGGGATAGAGACATGGGACACAGATAGAGGGATTTGCTTCAGATAGGAACAGAGACATCTCATTCTGTGAGCTCTAAGGAAAAGGACAAGAAGTGACATTTGTTGAGCACATTCTATGTACTAAATTTGTTATAAATACTACCTAATCCAATCCTTACAATACTTTAAGATAGGTATTATAGAAAGTACAATTTTAAAGTACAATTTGTGTTCAGTTGTACACAAAATGGGACTTTATTATTTCAATAAGAGTTTAGCCTCTATCTGAAGCCATAATAAGGTTTCAATTAAGTCAATATTAGTTAGTTAGTGCTAATGAGTTAACACTAATCGTTAGTTAGTGCTAATGATAGCAATAGATTGAAAAAACCTAAATGTCTATAATGGGGGCTGATGTAATAAATTATGGTCCATCTTCACAATGGGACACACTATAACTGTTTAAAAAGAATGAGGTAGCCCTTTTTGGACTGATACAGAACGAGCTCCAAAACACCTTGTAAATGAAAAAAAAACACCCACAAGGTGAACATGGGGTATAGCATGTTATAATTTGTGTAAAAAAGAAGAAGCAAAACAAAGGACCTACATGTTTGCATATATATGCATTTATATATTAATGGATATTAAGATATTATATTTTAATTTTATATTATATATTATATTTTAATTAATTTATATATTAATATATAAATGCATGCATAATATGTATGTATTTGTAATATATGTACTTATATATTATATAAATGCATACATAGTACACATGCATTATTATATATTAATATATAATTATAATATACATATTATACATAATACATATTATATATAAATATACTAATTGTGTTAATTAATATACAGATCTATTATATTTATTAATATAAATGGATATATATGCATTTATATATTATATATTATCATATATGTATTATATCTCTGAAAGGATATACAAGAGGTAACAAGCAGATGTATCCTGGGAAGGGATGGAGTAGTAAGATGGAGACTTGATTTTCACTGTATGCTCTTTGGTATCTACTGAACTGTAGATGATCTACCATCCACATATGTTACCTATTTAAAAATGAAATTTCACTTAAATAAACAAACATAGTGAGTTCAGGATTTTTCTGTCATCCTCCTTCCTCCCAGAGTGGTATCTCAGTTCCAGCAGGCTTACACCGACCCATAGCCACAGTGGGAAGCAGCTATTCGAGCTGGTAACAGTTAGATCAGAGGTTGATCCAGGTTTGATGGGGCTCGATTTATGCAACTTAGAGAACCTTTTAAAGAAAAATAATACACAATTAGGAATACAAATTTAGGTAGAAAGCCTTGTAATTCATTTGTGCAAATGAGGGGCCCTGAAGCTGAAACTTCATTAGCTTCAAGGTAAATCAGCCTTTGACTCTGAGTGTATTATTCCATCAGGGCTTAGCCAGCGTTACTCCTCAACAGTGCTGCACTGAGATAAAAAGATGCTCATCTTATTTCCAGCCTTACAGCCATGCCCTAAATGCATACAATCATGAGGGGCAGACTTCTTCAGATCTGCCAGCTTCCACTCTCAGATCACTTACGTGCCCTTCTTAGAGGTTACAGGAAAATTCAGCTGCTCTCCCAAACCACTGTTATGAGAAACTTGGGAAAATTAGGATGTGGACAGTTAAAGAGTGGCATTTTGGGTTCCTCTGAGACCATGGTGACATCAGTTCCCACTTGGTTGTGTCATGTTCTCTGGCAGCGTGCAGCCACTCAAGTGCAGGAGCAGAGAAAAGGGAGCTATTGGTATCCAGAAAGGGACAAGGGAGTTGGGAAATGGTAAGATAGATGTTGAGATTGACAGAATTGAAGTCAACTTACTGTGAGGCTGTGGTGCTAAGAAGTTCAGCAGTGATTTCCGTGACATCACTATCTCCTTGTCCTTTTCCTATCTTTGTGGTCACTCATTTACAGTCTTCTTTGTTGGACCCTCTTTCTTTAATAATCCTTTAAATATTAGTATGTCCAGGGCTCTGTTGGCATACTAGATATCTCTACTTGGATATCCCATAGGCACTTCAAGTCAAACACAAACTCATTTTCTTCCCCACATCATACTTGATCTTCTGATTTACTGGGATCCTATTTTACAAGCTTCATTTCATTTCATTTCTGTAACAACTTGATCAAGTTTAGAGATATTCCTATAGAATATTATATATGTTATATAAGATATATTCCTATAAAATATTTATATATAAAATATATATATCTATATATTATTTTTATAAATGTAAATATTTATATTTATTTTATATACTATAATTCTATTATTATAATGTAAAATAATATTATTATATGATAATAATATAAAATATTTATATAAATATATTTTATACATTATATAAATGAAATAATATATAAATATGTTATAATATAGATAATTACATTGTAATTTTATATTTTATTTAGATAATTATATATATTTATTTATCTCTGTATTCTAAATATATATGTGTCAAATCAGAATACCTGCTCTCCCTACCACATACAGATATTATGAGAATGTATAAAATACTAGACATGAAAGGACTTTGTGGGGAAAAGTGAAAAGTACCATACAAGTGCAGGGTATTATTTTCACACATTCATATAGTTTAATGAGTTTCCATCATCAAACACCTGTTGAAACATATCATTCCCGCTTTCCTCTGTTCTCTCTCAGGATGTTCTGGTATTTAACCCCTGGGCTCTCCCGGCTTCTTTGAACCTTTCTTGTGTGAGAGTCAGGAGAAATCACTTGTTTTAATAAAGCTGGCTACAAAGTATGTTTCTATAAAGTCAATTTTGAAAACCTATGGAGAAAATGATAAAATCAGAGATACACTGCTACTGAGGGAAAAAAAAATCCCAATTTGGGACCTAAAATGATGAAGTCATTGAGATGGCTCAAGCTGCCCTATATAAAACTCTTCCTCTGCACCTTTACTTTTATTTGTACATATTTTATTTAGCTAGCGCTAATATGGCACTTACTATGTGTTAGACACTATTTTAAGTGCTTTACAGATATTACTTCATTTAGTCCTCATGAAACACTTCTTTTGGGGGCCGGGAGGACAGTGTCTCACTCTGTTGCCCAGGCTGGAGTGCAGTGGTGCTATCACAGCTTGCTGCAGCCTCAACCTCCTGGGCTCAAGCAATTTTCCTACTTCAGCCTCCTGAGTAGCTGGGACCACAAGCGCATGTCACCACACCTAGCTAATTTTTGTAATTTTTGTAGAGACGCGATTTCACCGTGTTGCCTAGGCTGGTCTTGAACTCCTGGTCTCAAGTGATCCTCCTGTCTCAGCTTCCCAAAGGCCTGGGATTACAGGCGTGACCCAACACACCCAGCCTTGACACACTTCTTACTCTCATTTTACAGACAAGGAGACTGAGTCACAGAAAGATTAAGTAAATTGACTAAGGTCACACACTTTCCCCCACTGTAGGCCATTTCTGGACCATAACCTCATGATTCTGACTCTATCCTTGTAGCCCCAAAACTTGACCCTCTCCTTCTCCTACATGGGCATTTCCCAGATAATTATCACATCATATCCTACTATGCTGGGCAGTAATAGCAAACTGTATCAGTATGCATTGTGAAATGAGCCTGGCTTTTAGCCAGGAGAGCTGAATTTGCTCTGCCACTTACCAATTGTGTCATATAGAAAGCCAGATGAAAAATAGAAACTCTCAGCATGGGACCCTAGTGCAACAAAGAATTGTCTGCTGTAGAAGGATGTGGCTGCTCCCAGTGTAATGTTTCAGAAGGTAGTAAGTCAAGGATCCTCCTACTTGGCAGGTTTCTCACCACTGGAGGACTGCCTCATCCACCAGATCTTTGCAGGGAGCTAGTAAGTCACTGGAGACTGAATCCACTCCTTCATTTGTATCCTTGATCCCAGATCCTTTGTGCTGTTTATGTAATGGTTCTACAGTAAACCAAGGTACACGAAACTTGGGCCCACTGTGAATCTCCGTAAATACAGGTCCTTGGGCCATGACAAGCCTTTGTGGTCTGACCTACATCAGGCCTCCTGGGCAAGTCATTTAACATCTCTGAGTCTCAGCTTTTCCTTCTTATCAACATATGAGTCAATGTTGTTTAGTCAGAAGAAAAAAGTGTTTTGTGTCAGGCAAACTTTCTTTTTCTCTGTGTGTGGCAGGGTATCACTCTGTCACCCAGGCGAGAATGCAGTGGTGTGATCACGGCTCATCGCACCCTCAACCTCCCAGGCTCAAGCAATCCTCCCCCTTCATTTTTTAAATTTTTTGTAGAGATGAGATCTCCCTATGTTGCCCAGGCTGATCTCCAGCTCCTGAGCTAAAGTGATCCTCCTGCCTCAGCCTCCCAAAATGCTAGGATTACACGCATGAGCCACCGTGCCCTGCCCAGACAAACTTTCTTATTCATTCATTCATTCATTCATTCATTCACTAAAGAAATATTTATGGGCCTGAAGCAGTGGCTCACGCCTGTAATCCCAGCACTTTGGGAGGCCGAGGCAGGTGGATCGCTTGAGCTCAGGAGTTCAAGACCAGTCTGGCCAACGTGGTGAAACCCTGTCTCTACCAAGATTACAAAAGCGGAGAATGCAGTGAGTTGAGATCATGTCACTGCACTCCAGCTTGTGTGATGGAGTGAGACTCTGTCTCAAAAAAAAAAAAAAAAAAAGGCGGGGGGAATATTTATGGAGTGTCTATTATGTGCCAGTCATTTAGACACTAGGAACACAGAGGTGAACAAGACTGATATTGGGGTAGTACCTGCCCCTATGAAGCTTACATTCTGGTTGGAAAAACAGGCAAAAGACAACTAAACAAGTAATTATAAGTTGGAATAAGTGACACAGTAAACACTATAATAGAAATGGTACGTATGTGTTGAGGGGCACTATTTTCCACAGGGTGATCAGACAGAGTTTTTCTAAAGAAGTGTCATTTAAGCCAATTTTTTAAAACTAGATTTGTGACCTTGGCCAAATTACAGTAAATTTTTAAAAAATTATAATAGGTGACTTTTGTGAGCTTCAATGGGCATACCTCCTACCTCCCAGAATCCTTGTGATGCTCCAGTGAGCTGACATGTGCAAACATCCAACACACAGTAAACAGTCTATAAACGTGAATATATTTCCCCTTCTAGCTGGAGCAGTTGGTGTTCTCCAGCCTGAAATTTGCTTAAGGTCACACAATCTGGTTTGGTAGCTATTTACCTACTTAATCAGTTCAATAAGTTGCTAATTTAAAGGACAAATCAAGTCATTTCAAAATTAGCAAAAAAATACACACACTTTAGAATTGAACGTAGTTGCCTTCAATTTATATGGCCTGCCCATCATCAAATCTAGCTTAGCCTTCCCTTAAAATAATCAGCTAACAAAGCAGCAGATTAATGTCCTGCAATTTTCCAAATTGGTATCAGCTAGATTTCCCTATCACTGACTTAACCTTCAGCAAAATCGTTATGGAAGATATCCACTACTGGATCTTTGTACTACCCAAGGAAATGGCACCTTGATTTCTCCTTAGGATGGAATAAGGAAACAGACCTTTGATAGGGAATGGATGCTGTGGTTCTCTCCACTTACAGGTGAGGAACTAGCAGAGTTTAATTTTTACATTCAAGGTCACATAACAACGTTGCTAGCAAGCTCAGACCAGAACTCAAGGCTATGGATTCTTTTGCCACTATTTTCCTGCTTAGACCAGTGGTTGCCTGGGGTGATGATTAAAAAGGCAGTTCAGCAGAACTAAAACCCCTACTGACCGGTTATCCTATCACAAGACACGCACATGCACACACACGCACGCGCAAGTGCAAATTAATAGAAAGAATGATGCTGATTTTGTCAAGAATAATGTGATCACTTGTGATTGATATTCAGTATTCTAAATAATCTATACTAAAAGCAAAGATAGAGATTATCATTATGACAGACCAGTCCCTAAGGTCATTTGGTAGAACCTCATCTGACTACATTTTAAAAGCACAATGCTACACACACACACACAGTGAGAGAGAGAGAGAGAGAGAGAGAGAGAGAGAGAGAGAGAGAGAGTACTGAGGTAGCCAAACTCTTTTTTAAGTTTTTATTGTTAATAATGTACCTACAAGTAAAAGTTTAAGCCATGCTTCAGCTAAGGTCTGAAATGTGAGGAGGATCACACTGTTCAGCCAGGGAGAAAGGAAGTGAAAGCTGCTCAATTTAATGAAGCAAAAGAAATATTCTTGGTTTCTGTTTAAGATATTTTTCATGATCAAGAAAGAATTACTATTTATTCAAGTACTGCTTCCAATTATTCATATGAAAGATTATAAATCTCTAACTTGAATTTTGTCCAAATCAACCATGGTGTAACATAAATCAGCCCCTAAACATACCTAAGTTTTGTCTCTGAAAAATTGTTGAAAATGTGTTTTCACCCTAAAACAGGTAGACTCATTTCCATCTATACTCAATACTGTCAGTCCTAACCTGAAAATTTAAGAGCTCTGTCAAAATTAAAATAACATCCTTAGGATTAAGCTGAACCATAGTTCTTTTCAAATTATTCAATACAGAAAACCATGAGGTATGCTTGAAATAAATTAGAAGCAATGGCTGTAACAGCTATTTCCCAAGTCAATGCTTTCGAGAAGCTCATAGAAATAGATCCCTGCTTTGGTGGCCAAAGCAATTTAAGCAAATTAGAGATGCTTAAGGTTTTGTCAAATGACTGTACTAAAGTCAAATTTTATATACTTTAAAAGCCAATATGATAGTAATTATAATTGCTTCTGACAAATCAGTTGAGAAACCATCGTAGACCTCTAAAATATACAATACAGTGTTTAAATAGGATTGTCCCTTTAAGCACAATTCTACATAAATCACTTAAAGTAACAAAGGAACAGGAGTCACTGTAAAACAGACGCAGTTTGGCAACCTGGTTCTCCTAAAACATTAGAAAGGCCCTGGCACATAATCAAAGTAACTAGGGCTGGACAAATTTTTGGCAAACAAGAGGCATTGCTGGAATAATATGGAAGAGCTCCTCCTTCACTATGAACAGAAATAATTTTATGGTTCCCAACATTAGCTTACTTTCCTTTGTCTTGTTAAAAAATACTCACCATTGAGTATGGTGACTATAACTCATGGAGAGATTTTCCTCATATGTTCCTATAGAAGACAAGTGATATAAAACTGTTTAGGTATAGAAATATCCAAGTATTCTCCAATGCAAGAAAAAATATTCCTAAGTGAAAATGACATGAAATTGGGATACTCAACAAATATTGAGCCCTATGACACCTCTCTCTTCTGCTTTTTCTTCTACCCTCAGCTTGGCTGAATAACTCTTTATTCATTAGCTCTTTAAATGAAATTCTGCCCTGGGCACTCTCTGCTCTTCTCACTGCCAAAGCTTCAAAGCCAAGACCGCTTGTACCTGCATGTACAATGTGAATCTATCATCTCTCTCCATCACCTCCACTATCCCGCATCACTTCCCACAACCCTCTAGACCTATCACCACCACCTGCTGTTTCTCCTCCATTATTTCATCTGTGCTTGCCAGAAATTTGGGATTCATTCTAGAAAGGAGTAAGGATAAAGTGTGTGGTCTTTGAGGGTTAAGTTATTCCAGATGCTACCACGTTCTAATTAAATGAACTATCAGCAAGATTATATTGAGACAAGGTATCACTCAGTCACCCAGGCTGGAGTGCAGTGGCGTGATCACAGCTCACTATAACCTCAAACTCCCGGGCTCAAGTGAGCCTCCCCCTTCAGTCTCCTGAGTAGATGGGAGGGACTACAGTTGCAAACAACTATGCCTGGCTAATTCTTGTATTTTTTGTAGAGACGGGGGTCTCACCATTTTGCCCAGGCTGGTATTGAACTCCTAGTTTCAAGTGATCCTCCCACCTTAGCTGCCCAATTTGCTGGGATTACAAGCATGAGACCTCAACCATTTTGACCATGGTAAAGTTGATAAATGAAAAATAACTCTCCGTTGTTTTAATTTGAATTGATAATTACTGAGCATGAACTTTTAAAACTGTATCCCTAAGAAATTTTTTCTTTTATCTCCATTTTTCTATTGGCCTAGGCTCTGGAGACAGAAGGATGTGGACTTGGTTTTTGGCTTGCTAGATGTGCAAAGTTGGACAAATTACTTAGCCTTCCTGAGCTTCAGTTCCTTCATCTTTGAAGTGGAAATAATAATAGATTAATCTTACAGAATAGTACTATCTCTTTGGATTGTGAATGGATTGTGAAAATAATAAGACAATATTTGTAAAGCATTTATTATTATAGTGGCTGAAACATAGAAAGTATGTTCACTGAGCACATAGAAAGTGCTCAGTGAATGTTAGCTGCTATTATTATTATTATAGATTAAGAAGAATTACTGTTCGATATTCACAAATCTCATTTCTTCATTAATTTCTCCCATCTATTCAAATGTCACCTCATTCGCGAGAACTTCCCTGATCATCAAACTTTCGCACAGCAACGAACCCCAGCAGTATTTCCCTACCTTGCGAAACTGGGTTGAGTTGTGGCCTTTCAAAGATATGTCCAAATCTTAACCCCCAGTAATCTTAAATGTGAACTTATTTGGAAATAGGATCTTTGCAGTTCGGATCCAGTTAAGATGAGGTAACACTGAGTAAGGGTAGGCCCTAAATCCAATGACATACAGACACACAGGGCGACTGCTATGTGACAACAGAGGCAGACACTGGAGTGATAGGTCTACAAGCCAGAGAATGCCAACGATTGCCAGTAACCACCAGAAGGGGGAAGAGGCAAGGAAGGATCATCCTCTAGAGCTCTCAGAGGGAATATGGCCCTACTGATACCTTGATTTCAGACTTCTCATCTCCGGAACTGTGAGAGAATACATTTCTGTTGTTCAAAGGCACCCAGTTTCTGGTACTTTGTTATGGCAGTCCTAGAAAACAAATACACTTGCCTAATTTTTCTGCATAGCACTTATCATCTGACATGCTAAATATTCATTTTGTTTATTATCTGTTTTCTCTCATTAGAATATAAGATCTGTGAGATCAGGGACTTCGTTCATACTGATTCTCTAGCATTAAGAGAGTGCCTGAGGCTGGGTGCAGTAGCTGATGCCTGTAATCCCAGCACTTTAGGAGGCCAAGGTGGGCAGATCACCTGAGGTCAGGAGTTGGAGACCAGCCTCGCCAACATGACGAAGCCCATCTCTACTAAAAATACAAAACTTAGCTGGATGTGATGGCATGCACCTGTAGTCCCAGCTACTCAGGAGACTGAGGCAAGAAAATCGCTTGAACACCCTAGAGGCAGAAGTTGCAGGGAGCCAAGATCACACCAATGCATTCCAGCCTGGGTGACAGAGTGAGACTCAAAGAAAAAAAAAAGAAAAAAAGAGGGTGCCTGGTACATAACAGATGCTCAATAAATATCTCCCAATGGATAAATGAATAAAGGATATTTACCATTCTGTGTCCTACGTTAGACACCATGATTTTTTAGTTTGTCTTTTGCTTTTTAAGATAGTTTTTGATGTGAAGTTTTATTGTTCAAATTAATATTTTTGTCAGTGGTTTCTGTCATCTATGTTATGTTTGAAACCACTTTTCCCAGTCTTACGGTCATATATTCACCTTATTTTCTTCTTAATCTTTCATAGTCTAATCCTTTTTAAAAATGTTATAAAAATTATGAAAAAAGAAAAGTAGAGAGAATAATGTAACGTGCAGTGTGCAGTTTCATTGTTTATATTCAACCCTCTATCCATCTGGAATTATTTTGATGTGTGGGATGTGGGAGAGCTCTAGCTGTTTGTTTTGTTTGTTTTCAAAGATAGCTAACCAAATATTCCAGCAAATTTTATCGACTAATCCATCTTTTCTTTACCAATTTTGAATAGCTCCTTAATGATAATCTAAATACTTACATATATTTCAATCAAAACAGAAATCTCAACAATAGACTTTTTTTGCATTAGCATCACTTTTTAAATGCTGCTTTATAATAAGTTTTAATAAACGTTAATACATGTTCCTCATTGTGATTTTTTTGTCAGTATTTCCTTTTTCATTAAAAACATTTTTTTTTTTAGAGATAGGGTCTTGCTATATTGTCCAGTCTGGTCTTCTGAGCTCAAACAATCCTCTAGCCTTGGCCTCCCAAAGGACTAAGATTACAGGCGTGAGCGGCTGTGCTCTGCCTCCCAGTATTTTCTTGACTATTCTTCCCTGTTTATTTTTACATATGAACTTTAGAATTACAGTGGTTTGGAAACCATCCCTTTGAGATGTTGATTGGAATTGTATTAAATGTGCCCATGTATTTGTAGGAGAAATCTATCTCTTGTCTTTCTCCCTCTGCCTCTGTCCTGATGCAAATCCTCGTCTCCCATCTGTAAAATAGCCTCCTCACTGGCTTCCAGGACAGTGCTCTCCCAGTCAGACTCTACATTGTCGTCAGAAAGATCTTATAAAAATGGTAAATTGGGGGTTCACTGCTTGAAATTGTTAAGTGACTACCCTTTCCATTCGGGACAAGGTTCTGTGATCTGGCCCTGGGCCGCCTGTCCTCTCACATGCACCAGACATTCCGAACTAAATGCTGTTCTTTGGAAGAGCTCCCATCTGATGTCTTCCTTCCCTCGCTTTTTGCAAAAGGACTCTGCCTAAAAAACCCTTCGTAGGCCTTCTTTGCCTGTCTTAACACCCCTCAGGCACTGCACCCTGACACTGCCTCTGGGAAGTACTTCCTGACCCAGCCACACTCCATCCCTGGTCTGGGTTACTTGCCATCCTCCAGGCCTCCAAACTTCTAGCAGGCATTGATCATATTGGTCCCTAATTTGTTTATTTACTCAAACCTTGAGCAAGTCATTTCTTCCTGGGTCTCAGTTTCTTCACCTACTAAAGAATAAAGCTGGACTCTGATCTGTAAGTCGGGATTCTTTTAGCTATAGTTTTATACCATAACTTCCCCCTTTTTGCTGTATGTCCCTTGTTTCAAAACTAGTATGACTGACAATTGCCAAAAAAGCAAATTCCAAGTCAACATATGTTATGCTCATTCATACATGTGCCACATTGACTCTTCTGTCTAGGGGAATGAATGCCCATACTGATGACCTTGGAAAGCCATGGGATATTAAACTACCGTCTGAACCAAAGACAGAAATTATACCCAGCAGTACTTCTACTGAACTTATCGTAATTATTTAAAAATGAGTAAGCTATATATGCAGTGTGTAGATATTACTAATTTTGCCCATAACTAATGACTTAACCCATTCCCAAGTATTGTAGACAAATGACTTCAATGCAAAACATTTGAAGAATTGTTGGATAAGTCTAACTTGAGCAAGTATAGGATCAGAATTTTTGAAGCTAGAAAGGGTCCTCGGATCATCAAGGTCAGCCCTAACTTTAGATGAGGGAATCGACTCTAGCGGGCAGAGTGGCCTACCCTAAGGAACATAGCCCCTCCACACATGCCTATTAAAAGTGGAAACTGCAATAACTGTCTGCATACTAGCCACGTTAGGTAAAGCACCAGTGAACCACTAGGACAATAAACTTGTATTATTAAAGTGGAGGTTTGGTGGTGTTAAGGATTACAACAAATAAGCTTTAATCCCCTCTTTTACTGAGCTACTTTATTAAAGGGCGGGAGACCCTTTTCTTTGCTGCCACATCAAACTTAACTATGATTAGGCACCAACAACGTAGTCAGCATTAGACAGCACAGGAAATACCTGTAGTTCTTTATGTTTGTATAATTGCCTCAACCATTAGTCACTTTTAAAAAATTACACACACATACTTAATACTGGACGACAGAATTTACTACCCTAAGTCTCTTTTCATTAAGATTTCACTTCATCACTAACAATTAAAATCCATCCCCCCAGCTGCCACCACCAAAGAGAACTTACTTAACCCACATATCCTTGAGGTAGACCAATGTTATCACTGTATTTCCCCTAATGAGGAAATTGAAGCCTTAGGCAACTAGCTCAAGACTAAAATGCAATTCGGAGAGAGTTCCTCTTACTGATTAAAATGGACTGATGTTATGAGGAAAAATCAAAAGGGTTTCAAAATTAGAAAATTCCATGGCACCAGGAAATAAGAATGACACATACTGATACCATCTTTTAGTTTGGCAGCACCTTTTTGATGAGAACTAAATGTTCATGTTGGCAGACAGTAAAACTACCACAAGCCTTGTTTCTTCAATTGCCAAAGACATGATGTTAAAGATTAACATTAAAATATGGAACATAGAACTGGAAAGCAAGCCAGTCCCTGCTTCGAGTAATTTTAATTTTATGAAGTTTAAAATAAACAACTTCCTTTGTTAACTTTGTTTGTCCTAGAAGCTGAGGTCGTTAGCTGTTTTCCAGCAGTGGTTCTACAAGTATGGTGTCTTGATCAACAGCACCAGCTCCTTGGAAAAGCTTAGAAATGCAATTCCTCACCTGTAATCCCAGCACTTTGGGAGGCCAAGATGGGTGGATCACTTGAGGTCAGGAGTTCAAGACCGGCCTGACCAACATGATAAAACTCGTCTCTACTAAAAATACAAAATTAGCCGAGCGTGGTGCCACATGCCTGTAATCCCAGCTACTCAGGAAGCTGAGGCAGAATCACTTGAACCCGGGAGGCGGAGGTTGCAGTGAATGAGAGATCGGGTCATTGCACTACAGCTTGGGCGACAAGAGCGAAATTCCATCTCAAAAAGAAAAAAAATAAAGAAATGCAATTCCTAGGCCGGGAGCGGTGGCTCAAGCCTGTAGTCCCAGCACTTTGGGAGGCCGAGACGGGCGGATCACGAGGTCAGGAAACCGAGACCATCCTGGCTAACACGGTGAAACCCAGTCTCTACTAAAAAATACAAAAAACTAGCCCGGCGAGGTGGCGGGAGCCTGTAGTCCCAGCTACTCGGGAGGCTGAGGCAGGAGAATGGCGTAAACCCGGGAGGCGGAGCTTGCAGTGAACTGAGATCCGGCCACTGCACTCCAGCCTGGGCAACGGAGCGAGACTCCGTCTCAAAAAAAAAAAAAAAAAAAGAAAAGAAAAAAGAAAGAAAGAAATGCAATTCCTTAGGCCCCAACCAGACCTGCTGAATGAATCTCTGGAGATGGGGTTGGCTGGCTGTGGCTTAGTAAGTGCTAAAGTTTTAAGAACTACTAGAGGATCCAAATCACCTCTTTTAGGTGATCAGTCTCAAACCACTAATTAGCTGGACATGAGAAATTTCTGCTTTAGGTTAGTCACCCTACAGAGCCCCCTGAACCCTAAATATTAACAGTAGGCTCACATCCAGGTTTCCATCTGCTAGACTCCAAAGCAAGGCAGCCATTATCCCTCTCAGTAGCCCTGCCACCAAATCCTCTTCTCTGGGAACCCCAAAACAGTTTGATTGACAAGTTCATTCTTCTCTCCTGTCAGACCTCGAAATGCGCCTAGTTCCTTAAAGGTAGTTGACCCATTGGTTTACAACTCTTCATTCCCTTCCTAAGAATGAGCACATGTACTAAAACAAAATTAGTACATGTCATCCAAATATTGTCATGGTAATAAAATTCCTAAAATTAGGCATCTTGGTGCTTTATGTAGATGCAAACTTGAAAAGCAGCTATGTCCAAGTTTTCCTTTAGGATCCTCTCGAGAGATATTTTACAAACTCCTCTAGCATTGCTAATTATTTTTTTTAAAAAAAAGAGTCATTTTTTCAGATCTATAAATTTCATTTATTTTGAGGTTCATTCACATTCATTAACAATCTGATCATTCACCAAAGTTCCAAAACACATACTTTATAAATTAATTATCATAGTTTTTAGAAATCCAAATATATGTCAAATTATTTTTTAATAGCAGCAACTAAGGATTTTTTATCATCTATCTTACTGTAGCGCTGATCGGGAATGTCGCCAACAAAGGTCCTGCGGTTTACAGATGGATACCGTGCAATTTTTCTCCTATGATACTAATCAAAATTGCATCGTGATCCACCCGACAACAGCAAAACAGATCATATTACAGTGACTAAATATCAGAACTTACAGCTTTTAAAAGTTAAAATAAGAAGACGATAAAAATCCTCCTTTCTTCCACAGGCCGGGACAAGTGCAATACTTTATATAGAACACAAGTAATGCAACAAATCCCCACCCAGGGATGAATGGGCATGAGTGCTGGAGATGCGCGTGAAGGTGTGTTCACACAGATGTAGGAAGCACACATTATCACAATCAGTTTTGCATGGATTTGCACAGCCACATATACATATATACGCTGAAATGCAAACCTGCAAAACTAATTGTAAGTAGCAATGTCTTTGAATATTCTCTCCATCAACAAGAGATTTGTTATCCAAGAGTACTGGAAGTGCCCACACTACAGTAGAGTCATGCCAAAACTACCTGCACTATGAGCACTTTGGTACTACTAGGACCCAATCTTATCCTCTGTACACAACTGTACACTGCACAGTCCCCACCATCTGTTCCCAACAAACAATAAAAAAGCAAAAAACAAACCATTGAAACATGTCCTATTCAAATGACTACTCAAGGCATACTTTTAAAATGCTGTATATTAGGCAGCCTGTGCCAGAAGGGGCATTTAGGGCAGTAGATTCTAAGCTGCTTCACTAACTGCACTAGATGCACCTTAACACAAGAGACACATTATAAGAAGCAGCTCAAAAGCATCAACTACTTAATTATGCACAAACTACAGTTCTCAGTAGCCATTGATTAAATCACCATGGTAATGTAAGAAGTGCTTGCATTGCAGTAGATCTCAAAAAGCTACCTGCACTGTAAGCACTTTTACATGGCCAAGGCCTATTCCTGTAGCAAGATTTTAAGTCTTCTAGGAGCTCTTCTTTTCCGTCCTCACAGATCCAAGCAGACTCACCTGGTTAAAACAACAAAACACACACACACACATATTAGAAACTAAACAAGTAAACTACTAGTTAATATTCCTGAAACAGGCTTTCCTTTGGCTTACAGAGTCTAAGCTAGGTTTTGTGGTTTCAACCAAATCCTGAGAAATATTAATAATCTCAATTATTTACACAGAATTGAACACAAATAACACTGGCAACTGCAAAAAGTCCAATTCTTACGTATAAGAGGATTTTGGACTCCCCCTCTCCATCTAAGAAAATTTGCTATCTGTATCTCAGTAATTTGCAGGCCGATTCTATCCACCCTGATTTTATAAGAGGAGGACCTAGAGAAAGGAGCATGTAAAACTCAGGGTGAGTATTCGAGTCTTCAGATCATTCAGAGCTTTTGGGCTCCATACGGAAAGTGACTATTAGATTAAATGAATATTCCCAGCCCCCACCCCATTAATAGAAAATGAGAGAAATTTTAGAGCTGGTTTAAGAAACACAGCCTTACAGTCTTCACATAATGCACAGATGGCTAAGAGATGTCACATTTTGATCTATTTCAAAGGGCTCTACTTCTGTTTAAACATTTATGGACCCATTTTCTCCATTAAACCAAAGTAGGCAGATTAGCTCTTCTTCTCTTCATGTCATTATCTTCCATAAGAAAACCCTCTCCCATTTCCAAGTGCTTATTTTACCTAAGAACATACAGCAAGGAGGTGAGCCTCTATGTGGAAAGGCTCCCCTAACTCTTCCATGATGGGGTAACTGTTGTTTAGAAGAAAAACAAAAATGTTTGGGACAGAATTTGTAATACGTTAAACGAGTGAGGGAATTTTAAATGTTGAACTTTCGTCACGATACCTCATGCCACTAAATGAGTCTAACAGTCTTTACACACTAAACTGATTTAGAAACCTTATACATCCATCTGGAATCAATTTTCTATTAGGAAAGAATAGATTTAGTATAGAAATGAGAAAAATAACGTTTTTCTCCTTAAATTGGGTTTCTACACCTGTAAAGATTTCTTTTCCATTAAAAAAAAAAATACGCCAAACTTGACTCAAAATGCATAGTATTTGCCAACTCAACCTGGCCAAACTGAGCCCCACAGCCATCAGACAGGGTGCTCTTCTAATTACTACCTTTTGCTAATTACCGGTTCATCTGTTATACCTCGCGCATGCTGGGCAGTCACTCTCCAAAAAAAAAAAAAAGGAAAAGAAAGAAGAAGTCCTTCCCTGTATGCCTTTGTGGCTCCCTTTTGCCTCTTCCCGCGTCTCTCACACCCTTACCTAATGCTCCCGTTGAAGTCCGCCAGCAGCCCGCGCGTCCAGGGTGTGCTCCAGCTGCTCACACCACGCGCTCCCGTCCTCGTGCTGCCGCAGCCACCGCCGAAATTAAAGAGAAAGAAACAAAGCATCATGGGAAACGGAGTTCTCCATTCAAAGCACCAAAAACGCGCCAAGCCCACGCCTCCCTCCCCCTCCATTCCCGGGTTGGTGGGAGAGAAGCCAAGGGGGAGGGGAGTCCCTTTTTTCTCTCCACGTGCACCTCCTCGTTTCACACCCCCACCAGCAAAGTTTTCCAGGAACCTAAAGGTCAACGGTGGAGAAGAAAAGGGGAGTCTTTTCCCGCGCGCTGCCCGCTACCCCTCAACCGCACTCTGGTACTTTGCTTTTCTCAAGTCCCGCCCGCTCCGTCCCCTCCCACCCAACCAGTCAACTCTCCCGGATCACAGCTGCCCCAACGAAGGGATCCCTTCTTGCCCAGCCACCCGCTCGGGTAACCGTGCGTGGGACCCGGCTCCGGCCCGCCCCTCGCAGGTGGAGAGCGCGGCGATCCCGCACGGGCCACCCTCTCCGGGTGTCTCCTCCCCACGTACACCCCGGGTCCCGGCGCACAGCCCAAGCGCTCCGGGGCCGGGTGCGAGAGCAGTCTCCCGCGGAGCCAGAGGGGGAAGAGAAGCAAGAAAAAGTGTCCACTAAATGGATCAGGGCCGCGAGCGCACATCTCACCCCAAAGTGCCCCTGTCCAGAGCGACGCGGGGCCACGAGCCTCCCTGCCACCACTTGAGGAACGCTCCGTCCCCTCGGCCCTCTGTCCGTAGCTATATCCCTGGGAAAAGCCCGCCCCTCTGCCTTTAATAGCCCAGGGAAAAAAGCCCGCCCCCGCCCACCCGGCCCGCACAGGAATTAGGAAACGGAACCCCCACCCCGCCAAAGCGAAAACCCCACCGAGCACCCCGTTACCCACGGGCGGAACGCAGTCGGCATTCTCCCTTCTCTCTTCCCCCCAAGCTGGAGTCCTTAATTAAAGGCGCGCCTGGGACACCGGCCCTGGCAGAGGCCGTGGCCGGAGCCGGTGCGGGTGCCACCGGCATCCGGGCCAGGATGGCGCACTCACTACCACCTTGTCCCGTCTCGCTCCCGCGGCGCTCGCCTCAGCCCCCCACCGGAGACAGACGACGAGGCCCACGGAGCCGTGGGACAGGGGTGTCCCCAACCCGGCGCGCGCATGCGCGCCACCTCGCCGCTAGATTGAAAGTGTTCCTAAGGCCCGAGGAGGGAAGAAATACACACACGACTTACTCTATGCACATGCGAAAGTTTTAACCCCTAGCACCTTGTGCTACTGTTGGAAGTCTTTCGCCCTTGCCAGGCGCCCTCCTCACCCACTAAATCAGGGTTTCTTGGCAGGTATCGTTAACGGTAGCAGCCACGGAATACACGCGCAAATGTGCGGAAGATACGGTGCAATTATCTTGCTTTCTCCTCTCATTCTACCGCTAATGAGAACCAATTCAGGGCGGGCTGCTTCAAGGCCAAAGCCCGACAGCGCTCTGTAGAATAAAATGATGTCTTAGTTTAAGACGCACAATCAAAATGGAATTAAGCATACCAGACTTGGAACACCGGGTAATATGAGAGACAAACAGGCTATAAACACTTTCTCCGTGTCCCTGGCGGACACAGGCGCAAGATGGGATTTGGGGAGCGTGGGCGGGGGGGTGGGCGGAGGTGTGCAGAGAGGGACAAGGTTACAAATCAGAGACCAGTGAGCACGCTAGTTCGGAGGAGGAAAGCCCTGGAAGGCAAGAGTTGGTAAGGAAGGAGGTAAGGGGTGCAAAATGAAGCCGGACCCCTCCCTTTCCACTATTGTTACCAGGGTGATTGTGGCAGCCCAAAGCCCAGAAGAGGACAAGGGCGCCATGTGATTCTCAACCTGGTGCACTGGTGCACAGTAGTAGCTCAGGCAAACAGATTACAAAAGACTGGCCTCTCCTGCCCCTGGCCCGCGAAAGAGTCCAACCTGAACTGGGCCAGCGCCCCTCAGGAGTCAGTGGTGGATGCAACGAAAACCACAATCATTTCTCCAACGTGAATCACTCGCACAGGTGGGCTTCCTCCCCTTTTTCATACAACAGACCTTGCAGCCTACCCTGGCACGTCTGCGTGATACTTTCTAGAAACTACGCAGCCCGAAGTTTACTACCCAACCAGATTCCTCCTGTAAGACTGCACCGACTGCAATGCAACTTTCGACCTTTAATGGTAACGACTAGCAGTGGAAAGAAGAGGAGGGGGAGGGAAGAGAACTTAGACCCGACTTTAAGAAGCATTGTATTAAAGCAAGATAAGAACAGTACCTTTGAGCTGGAGCAAAACCTGGAGTAAAAAAAAGGGGTTTTGCGAAAGTGGCGCGAAGATAATATCATGTGATCCGACCCCAGGGCGTCTCCTTCCCCTTTTGCCAAACTCCCCTCCCCTCGAAAAAAGGGGGGTTGGGGGAGTTACATCCGCTCCTCACAAACTATTAGCATAATT
Organism: Theropithecus gelada; assembly: GCF_003255815.1. NCBI lineage: Eukaryota > Metazoa > Chordata > Mammalia > Primates > Cercopithecidae > Theropithecus > Theropithecus gelada. Next base: position 131,705,248 of record NC_037689.1, read on the forward strand.
AATTGTGTCCTACAGCTGCAGCCAGAGCTCCCGGGTCAATGAGTAAACTATCCTCAACCTCTTCAACATCAGAACAAAAAAACCCATTACCCTGATTTTGGAAAATGTTCCCAAATAAATCTCATTATCCTCAAAAGTCTTTATTTGGCATTCGGACTCTATGTGTCTTGGTTGGAGAGACAGAAGAGGGTTGGAAAAGATGAAATCATCCTATTAAAGGGAACAAGTAGAAGTAACTCCCCAAGAGTGACATATTTGAGTAAAGGTTTTCAAATGGAAATACCGTGTTGAGGGACCTCACTAGCTTCAAATTTTCCAAAAGTTTTAGCAGTTCATTAAACAAGACATCCTCCCAGTCTTCCTATTCGCCACCCCCATCTCCCACCCCTCCTCCCAGCCCTCCTTCCCTTTAAAGCTAGAACAATACCCGGAATAAGGTATTTTGAGATTGCTTTACCAGGATATTTTCTTGTTCTTAATTTTTTTAAGGGTTTGCAACATATAGAATGCCTGGATCAAGTTCCCAACTGGCGAAAATAATTTATTCCATCTCAGTACCTGTCTAGCACAAGGTAAAATTAACTAAGTACAAGATATAGGTTATGAGAAACTAGGACATTTTGATACACCAAATGATTTATTTTTGTCTTTTTCTTTTGGAAAAAAAATTTAATCATCAGCCAAAATACCTAGAGAATAAAAAAAAAAAAAATCTAAAGAACAAAGCATTTCACACACACCCCCCCAAAAAGTCAGAATAACTAACAGCTCAAAGAAAAGCACGTGATCCCTTCATGCTTTAAAACTTGTGGTCATGCTGAGGCTAAAAGCAAAGAGCTTGTGACCCTGCAACCCCGTCCCCTCCCCCAGACCACAGCCCAGGGCTTAAGGCTCCAGGCTCCCACCGGGCTCCTGCTCGCTCCCAGTATTGTGAGACAAACAATACTTAGGCATTCTGCAAAATAAAGGAGCCACAACTCCTATTCCCCAGTCACATCATTTATGGCCAAACAGACTGGCCAGTGTGCATATATACACATATATATGTATATATGATATAAAATACATGCCTACATGAAAGCCCAGATGTTCTATCAGAATGTGTAAGAAAAGTATAGAAACTGGCCAAAGGGAGGGAGAACTTGTTATCTTTCGTGAGCCTAAGGATTCTCATCACAACTTTAAATTCTTGACACTATTTTGAGTTTATGGTGGATTCAAAGAAAAGCAGATGAATGCCCCAGCAAAATATTCCCTGCAAAATAGACCCACTTTGAGCTTTCCTCTGCCTTAATAAGGGATGAAGGGATTCTTCTGTATTGACCTCTAGATTTAATTATACCATATAAAGCAGCAATCTCAAGTAGTTTGGATTTGAACACCTTTAAGAATACTGGTAATTGACATTTTACCCAGTTGAGAAATCATGTTACTTGATTTAGAAATAATATTAAGTGGCTGCGTTAAACCTGATGATTGGTATCTTAGAACAAAAAGGTCCCCATGGAAACCAGAAAGTAATTTAAGAGTATTATGTTCCTCACACAACTAGAATAGAGCTTTTGTTCTATGTGTATTTACTACTCTACATTTTTGAACTACACTTGCAGTTAAGGTCTGTTACACTCTGGCTTTGCTCAGGATGAGAAGTTTGGTGTCCCACTGAAATATGTGTTTTGCTACATTTATGTGGTTGTGTGTTCATGTGTTCATGTGCATGCCCATGAGGCCTAAAACAAAGCCAGCAGATCAGAACACTCACTAAACAGACTAGGGGTGGAGGGTCCCAAACGAAATATTTCAAATGCTATTTTGCCATTTGATCCTAGAGCAGGAACTGTGATTTCATTAGAAGTCTATCAAAACCGGTCTTTACTAACTTTATTTTTTAAACGAAGTATTCCTTTATTTGCAAACATTTCATAGTTTTTAGATGAATCAATCTTCTTTTGAATGGCAATCATATTAACACAAATCAGCCTGAAAAAATGAAATTTGAATTTTTTGGACCAGACCTTAATTTGTTTATGAAAATTTATATCAGCAGAACAAAGACAAAAATTAGACTCAGTAATGAATTTCTGAATGTTATTTCTTTTCAATAGCATATGCCAACATAAATCATGTAAATAAAATAAGTACATCTTCAACTAAATAGCGTCCATGTGAATTAAATATCAATTTCAAAAGATTTGCCACTTGATAAGAAGCAGAAAATTTCACTAATTGAACATGCATAGTTAATATAACTTGGTTTAAAAAATGTAGAAAGTAAAAATATACTTATTCCAATCTCAAAGGATTTTATGAAGACCAAATGGCACCAAGAGGTGGTGGATCAACTTTTCTGATATACAAATACATTTAAAATACACATTTTACTAAATTGTACTTGTAAGTAAACTTTACTTTTACAAGCTGGTCTTTGCTAACTTTGATCTTTTAGAATAAGTGTCTATTTACAAACATTTCTTATCTCTAGTAATGATTTAATCTTATTTTTAATCAAAAGGGTAATTAAATTACAATACAATTAAATTACATCTCACATAATTCAGTTGAAATATGTTGGTACTAGAACTTACAACATGGAGCTAATTTTGCTATTATGTGATGCCTTAAAATTACCTTGTTGTGTGGGTCTTTCCTTCTCTCAGTAGTATGTTAAAACACAATTTCCTTTCACTAACAACTGTATTTTTTAGTCGAATATTTTACATCAAAATACATGTGCAAATATTGAAAAGATACAAGAATAACCTGCTTGCCATCAGTAGAAAAATTATTTCTCAAATTAATTCTCCCACCTTGAGAATAGACTCAGTAGACATTAAAGTGATTCACTATTAAGATTAAATAGTGTTAAAGGTATTTTTACACTCTGTTTGAAACACTTTGATTTTCCTGTTTATGTGACCTTAGAAGTGGAACTTCTGGTATTACAAACCATAAAATTGCTAACAGACTGTAATACTATAATCAAAGAAAAAGCTATAAACCAGAAATGTTTTACACAGATCACTTTTTTCAATCACTTTTCTGATTAAGTTTGTCCATCTTTGCACCATTATAAATTTTCTAAGTGGAAAATATATCATGGTATGGAACACAGTAAAAGTTAAAGTTTTACATTCAAAACACAGTCTCTAAAATCTCATCACCATAATAACATTGTCTTCCAAAGCAAGTAAATCATGGTGTTAAAAATTATCTCATTATTTAATAATCTTACACCAATAAGTCTGTTACTGACAATGTCATGATTGAGAAGTAAAAACTCTAGATGACAAATACGCTTTTAAGTTAGGAAGTTTTAAGTTATTTAATATTCTCTATGCTATAACTAAAATAAAGCATGATAATCTTCCACTACCTATGTGCAAAGAGGGCACATGGTATTTTTTGGAGCTTCTCTCTTTTTTTCTCCTGGAAGATAACATTTATCCTCAGCTTGGTAGTACTCTGCCAAGCTTAGAGATTCTCTTTAACTGTCTCCTGACTTGTGATTGCTGAAGGAAGTAGAACTATTGTCTGGCCTTTTTTATGCTGAGGAGGAAGGCACAGAGAAATGTGTTGAATTATCCAGATGCCTGAAAGGACTGCAATGAAAGCTTGTAACAACCTAAATAACAGGGCTAACACTCACTGTAAAAGGGAATCTTTCAACAGATACAGCCTACAGAGGACATCTACTTTTAAAATGAAAGGGGAGATTTTATTTTCTCAAAACAAATGTAATCTAGCTTACTTTTGAAATTTTTGAAAGGATGTCTAAGTCAACAGGAAGACTACTGATTTAAATCAAAGATGGAAAGATGCAGTTTTTATTATTTAAAATCATATAATTTATGACCCTACTTGGAGCTCTGCGCATATTTTTATTCTTTCAGAAAAGAGTGAGCTGTCCATCTCATCCCTCACTTTTTTAAATCCTAATGCATTTTACTACTTGAAACTTTACTCCCTAAATTTAAAAAATGATTAACATCCCTAAGACAAACGGATCCTTTATAACTTTCAGTGATCCCATTTCTATAGCTGCTACTTATTAAAGCATCTTTAAGAATTAAAATGGTTTATGTGCTAGTAGATAAAAGCAAGAAGAAAATGTGCAAGTTATGATCAAGTATGGATTGCATATTTGTGAAAATGTTTAGATATCAAATTGATAAACTTGCTGAACTAAACATCATTCTAGGATGTGTTTTAAGTTTTCAAGAACTTAAGGTTAAAGAAGCAAACATTATATGTTGGTATGTGTTACAAAAAAATACTGCATTATAGCATGTTAAACTTTTATGTTTTTTATAATTAATTAACTAGACCAAAGTTCAGTGTTTCCTTGGAGGATATCAAGGCTAATAAACAAAGCCATTTTAAATATAGAGTCTGCTTGTTGATTTTGGAGAAACAGCAAGACAAATAATTCTAGTGAATATCTAGGGTTAAATTATATTTTTAGAATGTAATGCTTGACTAATCTGTAAATCCTTTCATAGTTATTTCATTTGCAGTTTTGCTTTAAAGACCATTTAAACAAAAGCATGGAAACCACTAGATCTTGATGAACAGTGATATATAAGAGTAAGATACACACCTTGCAATTACTAATAGCCTTCACACCCAATCATACTACTCTGGGCTTTCTTCAATTTGATCTGAAATAAAATTTGTTTTCTTCCTTTGTGTGTTTTAATTAAGTTCTTTTCTGCAGTGCTTTCATGTTTTTTCCAGTTGTCAAAAATATAATCTTTCTTCTGACATATTATTTATCAGTGTTATCTGAATGTTATATCTTTTATTACTTATTAGATATCCTCAACCCCAGTCATTTTTAAAAATTAAATCTGTCTGAAGATAATCAACAAACTAGAAATTGAATAGACCCCATCAGTTTGGTTAATCACCTAACAAAAGCAAGAACCAATTTTTATTTGCTCTGTTGGTTGGAGTCCTTGTTGTCCCACTCAACTAATTACCCCTCTTCGGTAAGTTTCAAAAGGATTTTCTTTAAATAGTAGTTTATAACATCTTTAAAATCTGCTGGGTGGGGGAGTCCTACATTTAGTCAATTTTTACTTTTGTGTCAGAAATTTAAATATAAAAGTTGAGAGGATTCATTTTATATTTTGGTTCATAAACAAAGTGTCCTATTTATCCTTGTTTTGGCGTATAGTCCTTTAGTTTTCTGCAATTTCAACTATTTCATTTACAATTCAAACCCACCATTCTTAAACTAATCTCTACACTTGATTAATCCCTGCGTGCACACTGCATGTTTTTAAAACTCCAGTAACAGTGTTACCAAGTTTACATAAAAGTCTTGATGATATTTAAGACCTAAAGCTCTCAGCAAATTAATTCTAAAATTAATGTTGCTGGCTTTTAACACTACCACATTTGCAGCTACATATCCAGCCTTAGACAGATTAGCACAATTTGCAAAAAGAATCCCAAATTCCAACTTGTCTTTCATTTTGTCTGACTCCTGGTCAAGTGCTTAGGTTCTTTCAATGCTAAGTTTGTGGCAAAATACTGTACATAACAGCATCAAACATGGAAATGACTTAGCAGAGTATCTTTTAAAGGATGGTTTAAACCAATATGTTAGGTTTGGCAAGGTCCTCACTGGGCATCTAACCTAATCACTTCATTTTACAGATGAGGAAACTGAAGCCCCAAAAATGACTTGCCTAAAATGCCTTCACTCATTGTCACAGAGCCAGGATAAAGAAAGACACTATTATGGTCAATTTTAAAAGAAATTTTAAATGGTCCTTGACTTATTTTCAAGCTTGATTTTCCTAAGGACCATTAGGAAATTAAATGAGATCATGTGTGAAATCTACAGATAACAAAATGATCACAATGCTTGGCACTTCAGCATGCTCAATAAATGTTCTTTTCCTGCTTTTCTCTTTCCTGCTGATGCCATATGCATATTTCTTAGACTCCTTGCCAAGATCCTGACTTCTTGCTGCCAAAGTTTGGGGTACCAGCAGTGCAAGCAAGGCACAGAGAGAGGGTTTCAGGAGAAAATTTAACAATCTAGTCATTCTCACTATTTAACTACAATCTGATTGTACCAACTGAAAAGACACGTAACGACCATCTTCCCCCTCAAGTGTTCTGAGAAACCTAGCTGTCATACAGGGGATCTTGCTTGGTTTCTCACCCACTCACATCCCCAGTCCAGACTGGAATCCCAGAGCAAAGTACCGAATAATGAAGATTTGATCATCAAAATGTAACTTTATGTTCACGTTCATAACCTGCAAGTTGACAATTTCCTCACATGTCAATTGTTTCTTAGATTTTTCTTCAACTATAAGAAGGAGCAACACACCTTACTCCCTGATGCCTTTATATGTACTAATTTAACATTAAAAGAGCTGTTAATATTGTATAAACTGTTATACCATCTGTGTTATAATTCTGCTTCATCAGGTTTTATGGAATGCCCACCCCCCATTTCCTTCATTCCACCAGGCGTGTCATCAAAGGAGAATAAATTAAGTATTGTGCCAGAAAATGTGGTCTACTTTCTAAAAGGCATCTATCTCTAGCTTTCAGAAATGCCTTTCGGAATGAGCAATGTGGAAACAGTGTCCCCATTGTTGTTTAGGAATGTCATGAATTGGATCCCCACCCCAGCCTTTTATAGGGAAAAAGAATAAAAATCGTTCATCTGAGTTTACAATTATCATATTTGATAGCATATGCTAACATGCTAATGAGGTGAGGTATTATCATATCTTTGTTGAGGTCATTATGAATAATCGAGCTTTGTCCATCCGCCCAACCAGATTGTAAATTCTGTGATGGTGGAGAGAACCTCAACTTTGTAGTTTTATGAGACCCCTTTCAGAGTGTGTTGACACATCCATTGTTGGCCTAGTGACTAGGTTGAATATTTGCATTGAGGGATATCAGAAATGCCAGCTCCTTTCCACTTTGTAAATTCTTTTTCAACCCTGAGTGTTTACTACCTCCCAGGAACCATATGTAAAGTACCCGATAACATTAGCAATTATTTAACTCTCCCTAAAAATACGTAACTGAGAGATCAAGCAATGTTCCCCTAGTAAATAAAGATAACTCCAGGGAGTTTCTTTGTAAAGACCTAGACAGCTCATAGAGAAGTTCCTTTTGGTGATTTGGAGTAGAAAGGGGTAGGGGAAGATTAAGGGAAGCCAGTTCAATGTGTGTGTCAGAGAGAGGTTTTTGCATCTCAGAGAGGGGGAGGGGTTGAGAATCTAAGAAGACTGAAGCTGGGAATTTGGGCCTTTTCCTTCCCACTGACTGTTCTAACCTCCCTCTCCCAAAACTACGCAGTAGTGTCGAAAGGGACCTGGAGTGAGAAGCTGGAGATCTCAGCTTGAGTCTGTGCTCTGTCACTAACAAGCTGAATGACATTTAAGCAAATCACTTACTAGATTACCTCTGAGGTCTCTTCCCACTCCATAAATCTTTGCTTTTTATCTCAGTACCCCTCCTCTTTGTTCCTCTTTCCTGCAACCCCACCCCCGTGCTTCTCCAGTCTTCCTTTTAACTGGCAATAATAGTAGTAATGAATTAGTTACCTCTGGAGAGAGAACTGAGATGGTGTGCAGAGAATTAATGGAGACTAGACTGTGGCTCTTTATCTGTATCATGAACTTTTTCCTTTATTTCCCTGCATTTTCTTTACTAAGTTATAATTTCTCACAAATTTAAGGTCCTTATTTAAGTATCCAATAATCTGCCTAAAAGGTGTCTCTTTTGTGGATGTACATGTTAACACAAAACATTTGGTCACAGAGAGTGCAGTCAATCAGGAATTAATGTGAAATTATTCCACATAGACCTGCTATATAGAAAAATGAGCCACAAAAGTGCCATGAGAGTCCGCAGCCCTGGTTGCATTTTACTTCATCTTCTATGCTATCAGTAAGGGTTTGGGTTTGCCTTCGTGTAAGTGAACAGAAGGATTCTGGGAACCTCTTTGACTATGATTGTGTGCAAAGTAGATTAGTAATTTACCTCATGACGTGGACACGTGACAGAGATTTGGGCAAATCAATGGTCTCTAGTTCTCTCTCCTCTCATTCTTTAAGGGCCACTTTGAGTTCTACCTCCCACAGGAAGGCTCCCTTAGGTCCAGCACATGGTGATTTCTGCCTTCCCTGAACTACCATAGCACTTGCGTTTCATACTGCTTCAATTGCATACTCAGGTATTTGGAAAGAGAATAATAAACTGCAGCCTCTGTTTCAGTGCTTGGCTAGTATTATTATTATTATTATTATTATTATTACTACATGAGATCTTGCTCTGTTACCCAGGCTGGAGTGCAGTGGCATGATCATAGCTCACTGTAACCTCGAACTCCTGGACTCCAGCAATCCTCCCACCTCAGCCTACCAAGTAGCTAGGACTACAGGCACACACCACAATGCCCAGCTAATTTTTAAAATTTTCTGTAAAGACAAAGTCTTGCTATGTTGCCCAGGCTGGTCTCAAACTCCTAACCTCAAGTAACCCTCCTGCCTTGGCCTCCTAAAGTGCTGGGATTACAGGTGTCATTGACAGTTTCCAAAGCACATCAGCATGCACATTATTTTGCTTGACATTCACCTGAAATCTGTGAGGTAGATGGTTGAGGTTATCCTTGTTTTACACTGGCAGAAAATGAGGCCTACAGAGGTTGAGTTAACAACTCAGGTCTCCACCTACCTTGTTCAATCTGTCACTTCTCAGCAATCCCAAACACCACAATTCAGTATAAACCCTGCCCCTTCAATTATGTCACATTCAAGAAGCCTGCTCCTCACTTCCACTGGGCCTCTAAAAATGAGTTTAGCTGCTATCTCTACTCCATCAGTTCCTTAAACAGGGCCCTACTAGTACCTGAAATCCTAACTTTAGTGATTCCATCATTTTATCATTCATCAGCAGAATAGCCTAGGTAGTTTTTTTTTTTTTTTTTTTTTAACCTAAACTCAGAAGAGATTTAACAATCCAACCCACCTCATCCTGCGAAATCCTCCAGGCAAAAATGGGATTAATCATCTGTAACATTGATTGAGTGTTTACTGTGTGCCAGGCACTGCTGTAAATTCTCTCTCTCCCTCTCTCTCTCTCTCCCTCTCTCTCTCTCTCTCTCTCTATATATATATATATATATACACACACACACACACACACACACACATATACATATATGTGTATATATATGTATATGAGATATGTCTCATATATCTCACAGGATATATGAGAGATATATGTGAGATATATTTCACATGATGATCCTACTAAATAGGTAATTATTAATGTTACCCTTCTGTTCTAGATGATGAACAGAGGCTGTGAAAGGTTAGGTCATTTGAGTAATATTGCATGGCAGGCACATGATGGAGGCTGTGCTTGAAGCCAGTTCAGCCTGTCACTCAGCACTGTTTCAGAAATCTTTATTCTCACCACAAATGAGAACAGTAAAGCCATGGTGGAAGCATTTGGATTAGTAAGTCAGAGTACAGCCCAGTGCTGGTGTCAGTAATTGAATGTGACTTCCCTCAGAGCTTCCGAGGGAAGCTTATGACACAGACATGTGACAGAGAGGGAGGGAAATGGAATTTTCTGGGACAGAGTCACGTGGTGGTTTCACCTCCAGTAAGAGACAGTAAGAGATGGAACAGTTGACTCTTTTTTTTTTTTTTTTTTTTTTTTTTGGAGATGAAGTTTTGCTCTTGTTGCCCAGGCTGGGGTGCAATGGCACGATCTCGGCTCACTGCAACCTCCACCTCCTGGATTCAAGTGATTCTCCTGCCTCAGCCTCTTGAGTAGCTGGGACTACAGGTGCCTGACACCATGCCCAGCTAATTTTTGTATTTTTAGTAGAGACAGGGTTTCACCATGTTGGCCAGGCTGGTCTCAAATTCCTGACCTCAGGTGATCCGCCCGCCTCAACTTCCCAAAGTGCTGGGATTACAGACATAAGCCGCAGCGCCCAGCCCCAGTTGATTCCTTTAACACTTCAGAATTATACTGTCCAATGGAAACATAGAAACACAGACATTTTACCTTTTTGATACTAAGTCTTTGAAAATCCGATGTGCATTTATACTTGCAGTACATTTCATTTCAGACTAAGCACATTTTAAGTGCTCAATACTGTAGGTGGCTAGTGGCGACCATATTGAACAACACGGGATTTTTGCTGTCTTCTGGCACCAACCACTTCTATTAATAGTACCTCCGTCTTTCTTATTAAGCATCCACACTGTGGCTATTAGCTGTTAATATTGCTTTTGCCAATGTTTCCAGATCATCGAGCCATCCCTATTAGTAAGGGGTTCACTCTACATTCATCTCATGATATCAGCTAACATTGAATGTGTTTGTGCCAGGCATGCTTCTGAGTGTTTTCGCTTTATATAAAGTCATAAAATCCTCACAGCAGCCCTAAAAGCTAAGCTTTTTACCATTTCCTCATTTTACAATTGAGGAAACTAAAGTTATTTAACTGACCAAACCCACACAAGGATCAAGTGGAGGAGCCAAATGCACATCCCACCCCAACCCCTTGCCATGCTCTAGAACCAAGGCTGCAGGGAACTGACCAGGTAGCGTTTCACTTGAGTCAGTGAATAGATACAACTTGGGCTCAGCTCCTCTTAGGTCTTCCAAATCTGTGAGAAATTTGGCTACCACTGCTTTCCTTTTCTGTGGTTGGTTGCCCATAGCAACTAGTACATAGCACATATATAGGGTTTGTGTGTATCTGTGTGGGTTTGTGCCTACACACACACACACACGTGCGCATGAAGAAGATCAAACTACTACAGAAAGTGTTCATAAAAACCATAGGATTGTAGAGCTGGAAGGGCTCTTAAAGACCATCTTATCAAAACAGTGCAGCGCAGCACATTCAAGAGACTTGCCCAAGGTTACACAGCTGAACTAGAACCCAGATAATCCTAAATTAAGTAATTTAGTATATACTAAATACTTTTTTTTTTTTGAGACGGAGTCTCACTCTGTCATCGCCCAGGCTGGAGTGCAGTGGCATGATCTTGGCTCACTGCAACCTCCACCTCCCTGGTTCAAGCGATTCTCCTGCCTCAGCCTCCTGAGTAGCTGGGATTACAGGTGCGTGCCACCACACCCAGCTAGTAGTAAATACTTCTTATACCTAGGGCTTCCTAGTTGAAGTATGGGAGATGGAACAATGCAGCGTCTGTTCTCACTTTATCAAGTGTTTCTCTTCCCTACCAGAATACCACCTTTAGCACGTCAGCATTTGCAAAATCTATGTATGCTTTTTAGAAATTTAAAACTGGAGAACTTGGAATTAAAGTGAATTCCTCCTGCCTTACCTCGTTCATGCCTATGGCTAAGCATTTACGTTGTTTCTCAAATGCTTCAAAAGGCCAAGGACATATTAACTTATCTGAGGGTTAAGATACTATCATACAATTGAACTGCCCTGCTGCCCTAATTCTGAGCCCTTATGTGTGAGTAACAAAATTGAAATTGCATAATTATCAGTATGAAGAGGTTGGGCTTAGCTTAGCCCTTTCATTTTATAGATTTAGTTTTCTTAATGATATTAAAACGCCCTACTGGAAAAAGTATTGTTATCAGCGTGACCTTTAGGATTAGTGCTGGTCACCATTTCAGCCAAAAGGACAGCAGTAACATCTCACAGAGATTCTTTCTTTCAGCAGCAAACTAGCCATCACTCTTTCCTCGGATCCTTCTATTTCAAAGTGAAGAGCTTCACTACAGTTGAAATGTTGAAATGTTTCCCACTTAAGTACAAAACACACTTGATTTCTTGTTAAAAAAAAAAAAAACACACAAAACACAGCTTTTATATATTATGTTTCAAAGTGGAGATGACTGTGAAACTTGAGCCCTGACACACAACCTCAACCTGACTTTCTAAAAGTGCCCAGAAAACTGGTCTTCTAATAAGCATGACGAGAGCCTGCTTTTTAATGATTTTTTTTTTTGCCAGTCTACCAGTCTACATAATTTATTCTAAATCATTAAAAAATCAAAATAGTTTACATTAAATAAATCCCCAACTATAAAAGAAGATGGTCTCACTGATTGTTGGATAAAGGACTGAAAGGCAGAGCAGAGCTAGTCCCAGCGCAGAAAAGTGACTCAGTAGTGACAGCTTAATTCTCAGGAGCTGTTAACAGAACTTTAAGAAGAAAAATTATGTATTCTTGAATTATTTATAAAAGTCATGAGAAAAACACTTTAGGGACCATGGGGAATCAGTTCTGTTCTTTCTTTTCACATTTGCTGAGCCTGTGTCAGTGAACAAAATGCTAAGTAAAAAAACAAATGAATTAACATTTACATGGTTGAGCAAGACTCTTGGTTTTTGTTTATTGCTCTTTGAATTTTTTTTTAGTAGCCCATTGTAAAACCCCTGGGGCACACCTTCAGAATACACGAATGTCAGTAATAACTAATACAACCGCTATGGAAAATACTCTGTTTGCAAAACCACAGGTTAGTTCCTGGAAGTCAGCACGGTCAGAGAAAGGATGTGGTATAGCAGAAAGTTTAAATAGCTCCTGCAACAAAGGGAAGAGAGATCTGTTGACTTCTGCCTCCTAGAGGGTTGAAACTGGAAAGAACAATACTTGAATAGCTCATTCAGAAAGAATTGAAGATGAAAAATTCATCACATTTTGAAAAGCTTCACTAATCACTTTTGGGAAATCAGGTGAGAAAAGAACTAATATATTAGGATAATGATAAGATGAAAATAAGTGTTAACTTCAGATTCAGCAAATCAGCCTGGTTTGTTTTGGTTGCTACATGGAGGACATTGGCATCACTTTTTAAATTAGCCCCCAAATCCCACTTCTCATTGTTGTGAATTGGAAGAGTTGTCGTAATTCACCTGGTTCTAAAATTCTGTGCAGTTGTGGAGCTCTGTAGCCAAATAAGTTCCATAAAATAAACTCATCGCAGGCGCAGGAAAAGCAGCTCTTTTGAAAATACCTTGTGATCAGGCTCTAGGTCACGACCTGGGTCTTGAGAAACTTGAGTTAGTAGATGTTAGTTTTTCTTAGCTCTTTGTTTACTCTGGACTTAGACATTTTGTATTATTAAAAACCTGTGGCTTATAAGGACATTCTATTTATCTTTCCAGGCTTTTTTGATGGAAATGCCTGGATTTTCTTGGAAACAGGGATTTTATTGTGGATTCCTGGTGCCCCCTTGGAGAGGCTTATTTTTCTGGACAATAGTTTTCCTTAGTGTCACTATGCTTTTCATCTCCAAATAGTCACAAGCTCCCAAGGTCGAGAAAAGTGCATCCTTTTGTTCTAATGAATCTGAAATTCCATTTTAAAAAGTCTGCAAAACAGACCCTTGATTAATAACTGAAGGCATATCTCCACTGCATGAAGCATCCAGAGGGGTAGCCTTCAAGGCACTTGGAGAAAAAGAAAACCCAAATTATTCAAACTCAAAGAATTCAACAGCATTATTACTACATTTATTATTGCCACTTAAAAGTTTAAACTTTATCTGTGCTTTAAAGTGTGTTGTACAACATAGGCGTGCATGCTTGCCTTTGTTAAAAGAATAGAATTCAGTAAACTTTGCAAAAAGAAGTCAATCACCATTGCCTCTATGTGGAATTCTCTGGGTGTGAAAAGTCCTGTTGCTCCAGACTACATCTTTCCTTGTTGTAACATGAACATTAAAATGCCTTGTGAGTTTATGCAGTATTTGTGTATGTTATTTTAATCATAACTCAATCTTTCAGGGAAAAGTTAATAACCATTTTTAGTTAAATGCTACACCACTAGCCACTAGTTGAATATGGCTATTTTATATTTAAAGTTGAGTTAATGACAAATAACATGAAAAAACCAGTTTCTCAGTTGTATTAGCCACATTTCAAATGCTCAATAGCCTCATGTAGCTAGTGGCTTCTATATTGGACAGTGAAGATACAGAATGTTTCTGTCTTTGCAGAAAGTTGTATTGGACAACACTGCTTCAAAGGATACCTATTCTTGGAAATGAATCTTACTATCTGGCACAGAAAACGCTGATTGTTGCTATAACTTGCTGTCCAAAGAATCCCAGCTTTCTAAGATGATTGATGTCTCCTCCCTAGTCACAATGTGGAGAAATTAACTGAGGCTATGGATTTGGCATAATTATTAAGAATTCTGAAAATTTCATTCAAGAGTTGTTTGTTACTTTAAATTGTAATAATAATAATAAAACCTCTGTGTCTCAATGCCATTTAGCTTTGATTAAGCAAGGAAGAAATGTGGTTTCCTCCATTTTTTTTCCTAAGCAGGCTATGTAGAACACTATAGAAACTGCATTTGGTTGGCATTCATTAAATGCACATAAAATTATCACTGAAAATTGTTAAGAAAAGATACAGTAACATGTTGTAGTGACTGCTATTCAAAACATCCATAAATAATACTATTTTTAAATTTTTATTCTTTAATATTTTTTGAGACAGGGTCTTGTTCTGTTGCTCAGGCCGGAGTACAGTGGCATGATCTCGGCTCACTGCAACCTCGACCTCCCAGACTCAAGCAATCCTCCCACCTCAGCCTCCTGAGTAGCTGAGACTACAGGCGTGTGTCACCATAACCGGCTAATTTTTTAAATTTCTATAGAGACTAGGGTCTCACTATGTTGCCCAGGCTGGTCTCAAATTCCTGACCTCAAGTCATCCTTCCACCTCAGCCTCCCAAAGCACTGGGATTATAAGTGTGAGCCACCATGCCCGGCCTCATGTGATACTATTTTTTTTTAAACTACCTGTTGGGCCTTTTACTTTTCATAGTAACAGTTACTTCCTTTTACTCATTCAAAACGTAGTGTCTTATAAATAATTATGCTAATTAGGTTAGTTTTCTGTTTCCCAGGATTGTGGTCCTTCAAATTTCTCAGGGGTCCTTTACCTACTCCACAGCCCAAATGGCTTTTTCAGGATTCCCGGACTATGTCCTGCACTTTTTTGTAAATCTCCAGCCTTCATGTGTGCCCTTCCTGCCATCTGGAATGTTATCCCCATCTGATAAGCATTTCTGGGACTTAGCCATCCTTCAAGGCCCATTTGAAATACCACCTCCTTATCCTTGCAGCTGAAGTGACCTCTCCCCTCTCTAAACTGTAACTGCGTTATGATTAAGTGTCTCACCTCCCTTACTAGACTGTAAGCTCATTGGCACGAAGACCTTGTTCTTAGTCTATCATTGGATCCCTCCACATGCTTGGCACAGAGCAAATGCTTAAGACATGGGTGTTGAAATGAGGAAATTCTACCAATTTTCTAAATATATATACACACAAGATTTCTTTGAGCTGCATCTGCTCTGACAAACCAAAGGCGGTAGCATTGCACACACGCTTTGATATTAAGCTGTAACAAATATGTTACCCTTGCCAATTCATTTTGGCTCATATAGATAATTTGCAGTGTTACAACAGTTATAAACAAGTTGACCCACAACACTGACTCATGTGAGCTAATGTACAAAGAAATTGGGCTGCAGCAATACGAAATCTAGTTCTAGTCAAATCTAAACTGTGTTAGTACTTGACAAGATAACATTTTTCATGTATCAGATTGGCAGAGACTAAAAAGAGCTTGATAAAACAATGTCGGTATGGGGAAACAGAAACTCTCATTTAATTTCAGGTGGGAATGTAAGTTGGTACAATTTCTGTGCAGGACAATTTGGTAATTTGTTAATACCTATCAAAATAAAAAATACAAGAAGCAATTTTACTTGGAGGAATTTATCGTACAATCACATTCATACCTATATACAAGAATGCCTATGGTTTCTTGAGAAAAGTACACAACACCATCTAGGAAGTATTCTTACCAAAGCATGAAGCCTGAATCTGATAGTCTCCTGATCAAACCACTAGTTTGCAGGAAATACAGGGAAGAGAGGAGAACATGTTAAATAACACCACGCAATGCAGTCAGCAAAACTCAGAATGTAGAAAACTGAAGGACAAACCACACAGATTTGTCAACAAGTATATTGCAAGGAATAAAAGAAGGGGATTTATAAACTAAAAGAAACTGAAGAAGGATTATCGGTCAAATGCAATGTGTGGACCTTGTTTGCATTCTGATTTTAATATACCAGCTCTAAACAATAGTGCATAAGGCAAATCCGAACACAGGATGTTATTGATATCAATGAATTATTTTTAACTTTCTGAGTAATGGTAATGGTATATTTTGTTAAAGAAAAGGGTTCTTATAATATATAATTAAATATCTATGGAAGAAGCTTGCCTCGAAATAATCTATTAGGGCGAGTGGAGGGCTATAGACAAAACAACTTCGCCCACGAGTTAGGTGGTTATTGTTAAAGTTGTGCTATTTGCTCTACCATTGTATATCTTTTGCATTTTCCCTTTTAAAGGGAAATGTCTATTGACATCTGATGTCAATATTCCTTGTAATAGAATAGAAATCTAAAAACAGCTTATATATCTATAATAAGAATTGGCTAAATCAATTAATGTAGACCCACACAATGGAATATTATGATATTATTAAGAAGAGGTGTGTGCTATATGTGTGTATCTCCTGATATGGAACAACTTCCAAGATAGAGCAAGTGAAACATAATGTAAAACAGTATGAATAATATGCTTCCATTTATGTAAAAAAGGGAGATAAGTATACACATGTATACATGGATTTGTATAGGTTATTTCTAAAAATGTTTTAAAGAAATTGCTAAGAGTGGTTTCCCCTGGAGAAGGGGCTGGGTGTTATAGGAGAATGGGGTAAGAAAGAGACATTAATTACTTTTCTAATTAAAAAATGCTTTTCATTTAATTAACACTTTAATATATAGCCCACACCCGTAGTTAATAACTGAGGTTCTTTTTTTTTTTTTTTTTTTTTTTTTTTTTTTTTTTTTTTTTTTTGAGACAGAGTCTTGCTCTGTCACCCAGGCTGGAGTGCAGTGGCCAGATCTCAGCTCACTGCAAGCTCCGCCTCCCGGGTTCACGCCATTCTCCTGCCTCAGCCTCCCGAGTAGCTGGGACTACAGGCGCCCGCCACCTCGCCCGGCTAGTTTTTTGTATTTTTTTAGTAGAGACGGGGTTTCACCATGTTAGCCAGGATGGTCTCGATCTCCTGACCTCGTGATCCACCCGTCTCGGCCTCCCAAAGTGCTGGGATTACAGGCTTGAGCCACCGCGCCCGGCAATAACTGAGGTTCTTGAGTTGACTCATGCTCATACTAATTGCCAAATAGACGCTAGAAAAATTTTTGCTGACTAGTAAAAGTTTGGAGGTTAAAACACATTTTGAAATTGTCTGCAAATTGGCAAGCATTAATGCTCTCCTTTGTGTCAAAGGAAAGACATGCACCTCTCACTCACAAATGAGAGAAACATTTCCATTTGGAGATTCCCCAGAGGGACTTATGTTTATAACTAAACACATGTTTTCAAGGGATACTAAGCTGCAGAGGAAATTCGACCCTCTAGAGCAGTGGCAGAGATAATCTGAAACAGCAGATAATCCAAACCTCATAATATTTTGTTTTTAAACGCACAATATTATTTTTAGAAGCAGTCTATTTATGTTCTTAATTATGTTTTTCTGAGGATAATAGACATATTAAAGTGAATTTGTAGTCTCTGAGCACCCACCAACAGAAGGTGGTGGAACATATGGGCCAGAAATATGCTTTGTGGTAGAGGAGATTCTGATAACCTATAACTAGGTCAGGAGGTGGTGACTGTAGATTTTTATTTCACTTCCCACTGCTATTTAGACCTTCTGCCTTTGCCTTCATATGACCTCCCCTCCAAAATCTTTCTGAGAGCATTCCATCTAATTTTCCTTCCAAGCCAAAGTTTAAAATAACAATACTGATCTGTAAGAAGAGAAGAAATCATTAGCATCCTCTATTTATAAAGTAAAAAGATTAGGGTATTTTTCAATTAATATATTCCACATGGACAACTCCATTATTCCTGCCTAGTGAATGGTGAGTGTCCTGTACTCCAATTCACTCAGGTATACAGTTGAACAAGTAGGGCAGAAGCCTCAGGTAGACAGTGTAGAAAGCTGTAGATCACTGGTAAGGAGGCATTGCCTTTTTAAAAATGTGTTGTTATTGCTGCTGTTGTTTGTGTGTGTTGTGAAAGGTAACAGAATGAAATTTCCCTTGTCCTGACCACTGCCTCCCTAAAGTTATGCTGGGCAATTCTAGACGTGTTACCTTGTTTCCTCCTCACAAAAGACTCAGTGAAAGGGGTGAGGGTGGGGAACAGCTGCATGGGCAGAGCAAGAAATGGTGACGACCCCCCGATTTCTAGCTTGGCCGACGTGGGCCGACACGGTAGATGTGATGCCTTTAACAGAGAAGGAACACAGCAAGAGCTGCAGATTTAGGCGAAAGTTAGGAAGAGTTAGCGAGTTCAATTTTCTACAGGATAATTGGTGGGTCAGTAGGTCTTGACAGGTCACGTGGTGCATGATGGGTCATAACCTTTTAGCCAGTGAAAGAAACAAGCCATCCTTTCTATCCCTCTGCAAATCTTAATTCCCACCATATGTTTTACTGCCCATGGCACATTACAGATCATTGGTCTATTTCTTAAATGACAGAAAACCGTATTTCTATTGTTCGTGTCTTTATACATTTAGCACATATATTTGCAATAGAAAAGTTTTATTTTTTAAAGTGCAAGTAACATGGAAGCATATTTTATTTTTTCTAATAGCTGTATTCCCTTAAAGTGGCATATATTTCTATGAATTTCCAGCTCACTTGAGGAAAGTGCTTCTTTAAAGACACACAAATATCCAGTAAAGCATTAAAAAAAGTTCATCCTTACTCACAGTTAACATGTAGGTTCAAACAATATTATTCACCTTCCCATTCTGGCAAGGTTGTGGGGAAACTGAAGGGCACTTTCCGAACGGTGATACAGGCAGTGCAAATCCCTGCAACCTCTTTGAGGCCAGTGTCCATGCGCTTAACCACTCTATATTGCCCTGCTATCCCGGCTTTGTGACTTTCTCAAAGTCTTTCTTTTTTTTTTTTTTTTTGAGACGGAGTCTCGCGCTGTGTCGCCCAGGCTGGAGTGCAGTGGCGCCATCTCGGCTCACTGCAAGCTCCGCCTCCCAGGTTCACGCCATTCTCCTGCCTCAGCCTCCGAGTAGCTGGGACTACAGGCGCCCGCCACCACGCCCGGCTAGTTTTTTGTATTTTTAGTAGAGACGGGGTTTCACCATGTTAGCCCGGATGGTCTCGATCTCCTGACCTCGTGATCCACCCACCTCGGCCTCCCAAAGTGCTGGGATTACAGGCTTGAGCCACCGCGCCCGGCGTCAAAGTCTTTCTAAAGTCACTTCTCAAATGACTTTCTACAAATATATGCCCACAAATACAGTAAACATTGTTTAAGAATGTCCATTGCACTTCATGTCTAAAACACAAAAAGCAACGGCAACAAAAGCCAAAATAGACAAATGGGATCTAATTAAACGAAAGAGCTTCTGCACGGCGAAAGAAACTACCATCAGAGTGAACAGGCAACCTACAGAAGGGGAGAAAAATTTTGCAATCTACCCATCTGACAAAGGGCTAATATCCATAATCTATAAAGAACTCAAACAAATTTACAAGAAAAAAACAAACAACACCATCAAAAAGTGGGCAAAGGATATGAACAGACACTTCTCAAAAGAAGACATCCATGTAGCCAACAGACACATGAAAAAATGCTCATCATCACTGAGATGAGCAAAATAGCAAAGACTTGGAACCAACCCAAATGTCCATCAATGATAGACTGGATTAAGAAAATGTGGCACATATACACCATGGAATACTATGCAGTCATATAAAAGGATTAGTTCATGTCCTTTGCAGGGGCATGGATGAAGCTGGAAACCATCATTCTCAGCAAACTATCACAAGGACAGAAAACCAAACACCACATGTTCCCACTCATAGGTGGGAACTGAACCCTTGGACACAGGGTGGGGAACATCACACACCAGGGCCTGTCAGGGGGTGGGAAACGAGGGAGGGATAGCATTAGGAGAAATACCTAATGTAAATGATGAGTTGATGGGTGCAGCAAACCAACATGGCACGTGTATACCTATGTACCAAACCTGCACATTGTGCACATGTACCCTAGAATTTAAAGTATATATATAAAAAGAATGTCCATTGCAATATTGAAATAGCAAACCGAGAGAAACAGATTAAATATTCATGAATGAGTGACTAGTTAAATAAATTATGGTACATCAGGCATTGGAATATCATGCAGAATAAAGGTGATCTATATGTATTGGGCCCTATGTGTAGTGTGATCCCATTGGAGTCTAAACAAAAACAAAAATAAAAAAGTTCTTTCTCTCGCTACTTATATATTGTAGAAAATCGGGGGATATTCATGTTGGTGACTTCTAGGGGTAAGATTAGAGTGGGAAAACGGTACAGGAAGACTTTCTTCTTTTTCTTTCTCCTTAATTGCTTAACTTAAAAAAAAAAAAAAACCTATGTATCTAAAACAATAGAAAAAGAGATGCTGAAAAAGTTCTTTTTAATTTTAATTTTGTAACCTTTAAAACCCATGCCGCTCTTCTGATGCATCTAAAAATGTCATGTCCTCCTTTAGTGCTGTTTGAAACTTGAAAATAAATATTGTTGGCCAGGCGTGGAGGCTCACCCTTGTAATCCCAGCACTTTGGGGGGCCAAGGTGGGTGGATCACAAGGTCAGGAGTTCAAGACCAGCCTGGCCAACATGGAGAAACCCTGTCTCTACTAAAAAAAAAAAATACAAAAATTAGCTGGGCATGGTGGCCGGTGCTTATAATCCCAGCTACTTGGGAGGCTGAAGCAGGAGAATTGTTTGAACCTGGGAAGGCAGAGGTTGCAGTGAGCCAAGATCACGCCACTGCACTCTAGCCTGGCGACAGAGCAAGACTCTGAATAAAAAAGAAGGGAAGGGAAGGGAAGGGAAGGGAAGGGAAGGGAAGGGAAGGGA